>NW_027315495.1:0-22222 GCF_023375885.2 Dermacentor andersoni
CACACGCGAGACAGATGCACGGATTCGTGCGAAAACGCGTTTTAAGCATGCACATGCATCTTTTGGTAGACGAGATTGAAGTTTTCTGCAAAACCACAAGATGTGTATGCAAATGGTGCTTTTCGCAGAACGCGCACGTGTATTTCTACCAAACAACGTGCTAAGCATGCCGATGCTGCTCTTTTTAGCACCCGCGCACGGATTCGTGCGAAAACGCGTTTTAAGCATGCACATGCATCTTTTGGTAGACGAGATTGAAGTTTTCTGCAAAACCACAAGATGTGCATGCAAATGGTGCTTTTCGCAGAACGCCCACGTGGATTTCTACCACAACGTGCTAATCATGCCGATGCTGCTCTTTTTAGCACCCGCGCACGGATTTGTGCGAAAACGCGTTTTAAGCATGCACATGCATCTTTTGGCAGACGAGATTGAAGTTTTCTGCAAAACCACAAGATGTGCATGCAAATGGTGCTTTTCGCAGAACGCGCACGTGGATTTCTACCAAACAACGTGCTAAGCATGCCGATGCTGCTCTTTTTAGCACCCGCGCACGGATTCGTGCGAAAACGCGTTTTAAGCATGCACATGCATCTTTTGGTAGACGAGATTGAAGTTTTCTGCAAAACCACAAGATGTGCATGCAAATGGTGCTTTTCGGAGAACGCCCACGTGGATTTCTACCAAACAACGTGCTAAGCATGCCGATGCTGCTCTTTTTAGCACCCGCGCACGGATTTGTGCGAAAACGCGTTTTAAGCATGCACATGCATCTTTTGGTAGACGAGATTGAAGTTTTCTGCAAAACCACAAGATGTGCATGCAAATGGTGCTTTTCGCAGAACGCGCACGTGGATTTCTACCAAACAACGTGCTAAGCATGCCGATGCTGCTCTTTTTAGCACCCGCGCACGGATTCGTGCGAAAACGCGTTTTAAGCATGCACATGCATCTTTTGGTAGACGAGATTGAAGTTTTCTGCAAAACCACAAGATGTGTATGCAAATGGTGCTTTTCGCAGAACGCGCACGTGTATTTCTACCAAACAACGTGCTAAGCATGCCGATGCTGCTCTTTTTAGCACCCGCGCACGGATTCGTGCGAAAACGCGTTTTAAGCATGCACATGCATCTTTTGGTAGACGAGATTGAAGTTTTCTGCAAAACCACAAGATGTGCATGCAAATGGTGCTTTTCGCAGAACGCGCACGTGGATTTCTACCAAACAACGTGCTAAGCATGCCGATGCTGCTCTTTTTAGCACCCGCGCACGGATTCGTGCGAAAACGCGTTTTAAGCATGCACATGCATCTTTTGGTAGACGAGATTGAAGTTTTCTGCAAAACCACAAGATGTGCATGCAAATGGTGCTTTTCGCAGAACGCGCACGTGGATTTCTACCAAACAACGTGCTAAGCATGCCGATGCTGCTCTTTTTAGCACCCGCGCACGGATTCGTGCGAAAACGCGTTTTAAGCATGCACATGCATCTTTTGGTAGACGAGATTGAAGTTTTCTGCAAAACCACAAGATGTGCATGCAAATGGTGCTTTTCGCAGAACGCGCACGTGGATTTCTACCAAACAACGTGCTAAGCATGCCGATGCTGCTCTTTTTAGCACCCGCGCACGGATTCGTGCTAAAACGCGTTTTAAGCATGCACATGCATCTTTTGGTAGACGAGATTGAAGTTTTCTGCAAAACCACAAGATGTGCATGCAAATGGTGCTTTTCGCAGAACGCGCACGTGGATTTCTACCAAACAACGTGCTAAGCCTGCCGATGCTGCTCTTTTTAGCACCCGCGCACGGATTCGTGCGAAAACGCGTTTTAAGCAGGCACATGCATCTTTTGGTAGACGAGATTGAAGTTTTCTGCAAAACCACAGGATGTGCATGCAAATGGTGCTTTTCGCAGAACGCGCACGTGGATTTCTACCAAACAACGTGCTAAGCATGCCGATGCTGCTCTTTTTAGCACCCGCGCACGGATTCGTGCGAAAACGCGTTTTAAGCATGCACATGCATCTTTTGGTAGACGCGGATGAAGTTTTCTGCAAAACCACAAGATGTGCATGCAAATGGTGCTTTTCGCAGAACGCGCACGTGGATTTCTACCAAACAACGTGCTAAGCATGCCGATGCTGCTCTTTTTAGCACCCGCGCACGGATTCGTGCTAAAATGCGTTTTAAGCATGCACATGCATCTTTTGGTAGACGAGATTGAAGTTTTCTGCAAAACCACAAGATGTGCATGCAAATGGTGCTTTTCGCCGAACGCGCACGTGGATTTCTACCAAACAACGTGCTAAGCATGCCGATGCTGCTCTTTTTAGCACCCGCGCACGGATTCGTGCGAAAACGCGTTTTAAGCATGCACATGCATCTTTTGGTAGACGAGATTGAAGTTTTCTGCAAAACCACAAGATGTGCATGCAAATGGTGCTTTTCGCAGAACGCGCACGTGGATTTCTACCAAACAACGTGCTAAGCATGCCGATGCTGCTCTTTTTAGCACCCGCGCACGGATTCGTGCGAAAACGCGTTTTAAGCATGCACATGCATCTTTTGGTAGACGAGATTGAAGTTTTCTGCAAAACCACAAGATGTGTATGCAAATGGTGCTTTTCGCAGAACGCGCACGTGTATTTCTACCAAACAACGTGCTAAGCATGCCGATGCTGCTCTTTTTAGCACCCGCGCACGGATTCGTGCGAAAACGCGTTTTAAGCATGCACATGCATCTTTTGGTAGACGAGATTGAAGTTTTCTGCAAAACCACAAGATGTGTATGCAAATGGTGCTTTTCGCAGAACGCGCACGTGTATTTCTACCAAACAACGTGCTAAGCATGCCGATGCTGCTCTTTTTAGCACCCGCGCACGGATTCGTGCGAAAACGCGTTTTAAGCATGCACATGCATCTTTTGGTAGACGAGATTGAAGTTTTCTGCAAAACCACAAGATGTGCATGCAAATGGTGCTTTTCGCAGAACGCCCACGTGGATTTCTACCAAACAACGTGCTAATCATGCCGATGCTGCTCTTTTTAGCACCCGCGCACGGATTTGTGCGAAAACGCGTTTTAAGCATGCACATGCATCTTTTGGCAGACGAGATTGAAGTTTTCTGCAAAACCACAAGATGTGCATGCAAATGGTGCTTTTCGCAGAACGCGCACGTGGATTTCTACCAAACAACGTGCTAAGCATGCCGATGCTGCTCTTTTTAGCACCCGCGCACGGATTCGTGCGAAAACGCGTTTTAAGCATGCACATGCATCTTTTGGTAGACGAGATTGAAGTTTTCTGCAAAACCACAAGATGTGCATGCAAATGGTGCTTTTCGGAGAACGCCCACGTGGATTTCTACCAAACAACGTGCTAAGCATGCCGATGCTGCTCTTTTTAGCACCCGCGCACGGATTTGTGCGAAAACGCGTTTTAAGCATGCACATGCATCTTTTGGTAGACGAGATTGAAGTTTTCTGCAAAACCACAAGATGTGCATGCAAATGGTGCTTTTCGCAGAACGCGCACGTGGATTTCTACCAAACAACGTGCTAAGCATGCCGATGCTGCTCTTTTTAGCACCCGCGCACGGATTCGTGCGAAAACGCGTTTTAAGCATGCACATGCATCTTTTGGTAGACGAGATTGAAGTTTTCTGCAAAACCACAAGATGTGCATGCAAATGGTGCTTTTCGCAGAACGCGCACGTGGATTTCTACCAAACAACGTGCTAAGCATGCCGATGCTGCTCTTTTTAGCACCCGCGCACGGATTCGTGCTAAAACGCGTTTTAAGCATGCACATGCATCTTTTGGTAGACGAGATTGAAGTTTTCTGCAAAACCACAAGATGTGCATGCAAATGGTGCTTTTCGCAGAACGCGCACGTGGATTTCTACCAAACAACGTGCTAAGCCTGCCGATGCTGCTCTTTTTAGCACCCGCGCACGGATTCGTGCGAAAACGCGTTTTAAGCAGGCACATGCATCTTTTGGTAGACGAGATTGAAGTTTTCTGCAAAACCACAGGATGTGCATGCAAATGGTGCTTTTCGCAGAACGCGCACGTGGATTTCTACCAAACAACGTGCTAAGCATGCCGATGCTGCTCTTTTTAGCACCCGCGCACGGATTCGTGCGAAAACGCGTTTTAAGCATGCACATGCATCTTTTGGTAGACGCGGATGAAGTTTTCTGCAAAACCACAAGATGTGCATGCAAATGGTGCTTTTCGCAGAACGCGCACGTGGATTTCTACCAAACAACGTGCTAAGCATGCCGATGCTGCTCTTTTTAGCACCCGCGCACGGATTCGTGCTAAAATGCGTTTTAAGCATGCACATGCATCTTTTGGTAGACGAGATTGAAGTTTTCTGCAAAACCACAAGATGTGCATGCAAATGGTGCTTTTCGCCGAACGCGCACGTGGATTTCTACCAAACAACGTGCTAAGCATGCCGATGCTGCTCTTTTTAGCACCCGCGCACGGATTCGTGCGAAAACGCGTTTTAAGCATGCACATGCATCTTTTGGTAGACGAGATTGAAGTTTTCTGCAAAACCACAAGATGTGCATGCAAATGGTGCTTTTCGCAGAACGCGCACGTGGATTTCTACCAAACAACGTGCTAAGCATGCCGATGCTGCTCTTTTTAGCACCCGCGCACGGATTCGTGCGAAAACGCGTTTTAAGCATGCACATGCATCTTTTGGTAGACGAGATTGAAGTTTTCTGCAAAACCACAAGATGTGTATGCAAATGGTGCTTTTCGCAGAACGCGCACGTGTATTTCTACCAAACAACGTGCTAAGCATGCCGATGCTGCTCTTTTTAGCACCCGCGCACGGATTCGTGCGAAAACGCGTTTTAAGCATGCACATGCATCTTTTGGTAGACGAGATTGAAGTTTTCTGCAAAACCACAAGATGTGTATGCAAATGGTGCTTTTCGCAGAACGCGCACGTGTATTTCTACCAAACAACGTGCTAAGCATGCCGATGCTGCTCTTTTTAGCACCCGCGCACGGATTCGTGCGAAAACGCGTTTTAAGCATGCACATGCATCTTTTGGTAGACGAGATTGAAGTTTTCTGCAAAACCACAAGATGTGCATGCAAATGGTGCTTTTCGCAGAACGCCCACGTGGATTTCTACCAAACAACGTGCTAATCATGCCGATGCTGCTCTTTTTAGCACCCGCGCACGGATTTGTGCGAAAACGCGTTTTAAGCATGCACATGCATCTTTTGGCAGACGAGATTGAAGTTTTCTGCAAAACCACAAGATGTGCATGCAAATGGTGCTTTTCGCAGAACGCGCACGTGGATTTCTACCAAACAACGTGCTAAGCATGCCGATGCTGCTCTTTTTAGCACCCGCGCACGGATTCGTGCGAAAACGCGTTTTAAGCATGCACATGCATCTTTTGGTAGACGAGATTGAAGTTTTCTGCAAAACCACAAGATGTGCATGCAAATGGTGCTTTTCGGAGAACGCCCACGTGGATTTCTACCAAACAACGTGCTAAGCATGCCGATGCTGCTCTTTTTAGCACCCGCGCACGGATTTGTGCGAAAACGCGTTTTAAGCATGCACATGCATCTTTTGGTAGACGAGATTGAAGTTTTCTGCAAAACCACAAGATGTGCATGCAAATGGTGCTTTTCGCAGAACGCGCACGTGGATTTCTACCAAACAACGTGCTAAGCATGCCGATGCTGCTCTTTTTAGCACCCGCGCACGGATTCGTGCGAAAACGCGTTTTAAGCATGCACATGCATCTTTTGGTGGACGAGATTGAAGTTTTCTGCAAAACCACAAGATGTGTATGCAAATGGTGCTTTTCGCAGAACGCGCACGTGTATTTCTACCAAACAACGTGCTAAGCATGCCGATGCTGCTCTTTTTAGCACCCGCGCACGGATTCGTGCGAAAACGCGTTTTAAGCATGCACATGCATCTTTTGGTAGACGAGATTGAAGTTTTCTGCAAAACCACAAGATGTGCATGCAAATGGTGCTTTTCGCAGAACGCGCACGTGGATTTCTACCAAACAACGTGCTAAGCATGCCGATGCTGCTCTTTTTAGCACACGCGCACGGATTCGTGCGAAAACGCGTTTTAAGCATGCACATGCATCTTTTGGTAGACGAGATTGAAGTTTTCTGCAAAACCACAAGATGTGCATGCAAATGGTGCTTTTCGCAGAACGCGCACGTGGATTTCTACCAAACAACGTGCTAAGCATGCCGATGCTGCTCTTTTTAGCACCCGCGCACGGATTCGTGCTAAAACGCGTTTTAAGCATGCACATGCATCTTTTGGTAGACGAGATTGAAGTTTTCTGCAAAACCACAAGATGTGCATACAAATGGTGCTTTTCGCAGAACGCGCAGGTGGATTTCTACCAAACAACGTGCTAAGCATGCCGATGCTGCTCTTTTTAGCACCCGCGCACGGATTCGTGCGAAAACGCGTTTTAAGCAGGCACATGCATCTTTTGGTAGACGAGATTGAAGTTTTCTGCAAAACCACAGGATGTGCATGCAAATGGTGCTTTTCGCAGAACGCGCACGTGGATTTCTACCAAACAACGTGCTAAGCATGCCGATGCTGCTCTTTTTAGCACCCGCGCACGGATTCGTGCGAAAACGCGTTTTAAGCATGCACATGCATCTTTTGGTAGACGCGGATGAAGTTTTCTGCAAAACCACAAGATGTGCATGCAAATGGTGCTTTTCGCAGAACGCGCACGTGGATTTCTACCAAACAACGTGCTAAGCATGCCGATGCTGCTCTTTTTAGCACCAGCGCACGGATTCGTGCTAAAACGCGTTTTAAGCATGCACATGCATCTTTTGGTAGACGAGATTGAAGTTTTCTGCAAAACCACAAGATGTGCATGCAAATGGTGCTTTTCGCCGAACGCGCACGTGGATTTCTACCAAACAACGTGCTAAGCATGCCGATGCTGCTCTTTTTAGCACCCGCGCACGGATTCGTGCGAAAACGCGTTTTAAGCATGCACATGCATCTTTTGGTAGACGCGGATGAAGTTTTCTGCAAAACCACAAGATGTGCATGCAAATGGTCCTTTTGGCAGAACGCGCACGTGGATTTCTACCAAACGACGTGCTAAGCATGCCGATGCTGCTCTTTTTAGCACCCGCGCACGGATTCGTGCGAAAACGCGTTTTAAGCATGCACATGCATCTTTTGGTAGACGCGGATGAAGTTTTCTGCAAAACCACAAGATGTGCATGCAAATGGTGCTCTTGCCAGAACGCACACGTGGATTTCTACCAAACGACGTGCTAAGCATGCCGATGCTGCTCTTTTTAGCACCCGCGCACGGATTTGTGCGAAAACGCGTTTTAAGCATGCACATGCATCTTTTGGTAGACGAGATTGAAGTTTTCTGCAAAACCACAACATGTGCATGCAAATGGTGCTTTTAGCAGAACGCGCACGTGGATTTCTACCAAACAACGTGCTAAGCATGCCGATGCTGCTCTTTATAGCACCCGCGCACGGATTCGTGCGGAAACGCGTTTTAAGCATGCACATGCATCTTTTGGTAGACGAGATTGAAGTTTTCTGCAAAACCACAAGATGTGCATGCAAATGGTGCTTTTCGCAGAACGCGCACGTCGATTTCTACCAAACAACGTGCTAAACATGCCGATGCTGCTCTTTTTAGCACCCGCGCACGGATTCGTGCGAAAACGCGTTTTAAGCATGCACATGCATCTTTTGGTAGACGAGATTGAAGTTTTCTGCAAAACCACAAGATGTGCATGCAAATGGTGCTTTTCGCAGAACGCGCACGTGGATTTCTACCAAACAACGTGCTAAGCATGCCGATGCTGCTCTTTTTAGCACCCGCGCACGGATTCGTGCGAAAACGCGTTTTAAGCATGCACATGCATCTTTTGGTAGACGAGATTGAAGTTTTCTGCAAAACCACAAGATGTGCATGCAAATGGTGCTTTTCGCAGAACGCCCACGTGGATTTCTACCAAACAACGTGCTAAGCATGCCGATGCTGCTCTTTTTAGCACCCGCGCACGGATTTGTGCGAAAACGCGTTTGAAGCATGCACATGCATCTTTTGGTAGACGAGATTGAAGTTTTCTGCAAAACCACAAAATGTGCATGCAAATGGTGCTTTTCGCAGAACGCGCACGTGGATTTCTACCAAACAACGTGCTAAGCATGCCGATGCTGCTCTTTTTAGCACCCGCGCACGGATTCGTGCGAAAACGCGTTTTAGGCATGCACATGCATCTTTTGGTAGACGAGATTGAAGTTTTCTGCAAGACCACAAGATGTGCATGCAAATGGTGCTTTTCGCAGAACGCGCACGTGGATTTCTACCAAATAACGTGCTAAGCATGCCGATGCTGCTCTTTTTAGCACCCGCGCACGGATTCGTGCGAAAACGCGTTTTAGGCATGCACATGCATCTTTTGGTAGACGAGATTGAAGTTTTCTGCAAAACCACAAGATGTGCATGCAAATGGTGCTTTTCGCAGAACGCGCACGTGGATGTCTACCAAACAACGTGCTAAGCATGCCGATGCTGCTCTTTTTAGCACCCCCGCACGGATTCGTGCGAAAACGCGTTTTAAGCATGCACATGCATCTTTTGGTAGACGAGATTGAAGTTTTCTGCAAAACCACAAGATGTGCATGCAAATGGTGCTTTTCGCAGAACGCGCACGTGGATTTCTACCAAACAACGTGCTAAGCATGCCGATGCTGCTCTTTTTAGCACCCGCGCACGGATTTGTGCGAAAACGCGTTTTAAGCATGCACATGCATCTTTTGGTAGACGAGATTGAAGTTTTCTGCAAAACCACAAGATGTGCATGCAAATGGTGCTTTTCGCAGAACGCGCACGTGGATTTCTACCAAACAACGTGCTAAGCATGCCGATGCTGCTCTTTTTAGCACCCGCGCACCGATTCGTGCGAAAACGCGTTTTAAGCATGCACATGCATCTTTTGGTATACGAGATTGAAGTTTTCTGCAAAACCACAAGATGTGCATGCAAATGGTGCTTTTCGCAGAACGCCCACGTGGATTTCTACCAAACAACGTGCTAAGCATGCCGATGCTGCTCTTTTTAGCACCCGCGCACGGATTTGTGCGAAAACGCGTTTTAAGCATGCACATGCATCTTTTGGTAGACGAGATTGAAGTTTTCTGCAAAACCACAAGATGTGCATGCAAATGGTGCTTTTCGCAGAACGCGCACGTGGATTTCTACCAAACAACGTGCTAAGCATGCCGATGCTGCTCTTTTTAGCACCCGCGCACGGATTCGTGCGAAAACGCGTTTTAAGCATGCACATGCATCTTTTGGTAGACGAGATTGAAGTTTTCTGCAAAACCACAAGATGTGCATGCAAATGGTGCTTTTCGCAGAACGCGCACGTGGATTTCTACCAAACAACGTGCTAAGCATGCCGATGCTGCTCTTTTTAGCACCCGCGCACGGATTCGTGCTAAAACGCGTTTTAAGCGTGCACATGCATCTTTTGGTAGACGAGATTGAAGTTTTCTGCAAAACCACAAGATATGCATGCAATTGGTGCTTTTCGCAGAAGGCGCACGTGGATTTCTACCAAACAACGTGCTAAGCATGCCGATGCTGCTCTTTTTAGCACCCGCGCACGGATTCGTGCGAAAACGCGTTTTAAGCATGCACATGCATCTTTTTGTAGACGCGGATGAAGTTTTCTGCAAAACCACAAGATGTGCATGCAAATGGTCCTTTTGGCAGAACGCGCACGTGGATTTCTACCAAACGACGTGCTAAGCATGCCGATGCTGCTCTTTTTAGCACCCGCGCACGGATTCGTGCGAAAACGCGTTTTAAGCATGCACATGCATCTTTTGGTAGACGAGATTGAAGTTTTCTGCAAAACCATAAGATGTGCATGCAAATCGTGCTTTTCGCAGAACGCGCACGTGGATTTCTACCAAACAACGTGCTAAGCATGCCGATGCTGCTCTTTTTAGCACCCGCGCACGGATTCGTGCGAAAACGCGTTTTAAGCAGGCACATGCATCTTTTGGTAGACGAGATTGAAGTTTTCTGTAAAACCACAAGATGTGCATGCAAATGGTGCTTTTGGCAGAACGCGCACGTGGATTTCTACCAAACGACGTGCTAAGCATGGCGATGCTGCTCTTTTTAGCACCCGCGCACGGATTCGTGCGAAAACGCGTTTTAAGCATGCACATGCATCGTTTGGTAGACGCGGATGAAGTTTTCTGCAAAACCACAAGATGTGCATGCAAATGGTGCTCTTGGCAGAACGCACACGTGGATTTCTACCGAACGACGTGCTAAGCATGCCGATGCTGCTCTTTTTAGCACCCGCGCACGGATTTGTGCGAAAACGCGTTTTAAGCATGCACATGCATCTTTTGGTAGACGAGATTGAAGTTTTCTGCAAAACCACAACATGTGCATGCAAATGGTGCTTTTCGCAGAACGCGCACGTGGATTTCTACCAAACAATGTGCTAAGCATGCCGATGCTGCTCTTTTTAGCACCCGCGCACGGATTCGTGCGGAAACGCGTTTTAAGCATGCACATGCATCTTTTGGTAGACGAGATTGAAGTTTTCTGCAAAACCACAAGATGTGCATGCAAATGGTGCTTTTCGCAGAACGCGCACGTGGATTTCTACCAAACAACGTGCTAAGCATGCCGATGCTGCTCTTTTTAGCACCCGCGCACGGATTCGTGCGAAAACGCGTTTTAAGCAGGCACATGCATCTTTTGGTAGACGAGATTGAAGTTTTCTGTAAAACCACAAGATGTGCATGCAAATGGTGCTTTTGGCAGAACGCGCACGTGGATTTCTACCAAACGACGTGCTAAGCATGCCGATGCTGCTCTTTTTAGCACCCGCGCACGGATTCGTGCGAAAACGCGTTTTAAGCATGCACATGCATCGTTTGGTAGACGCGGATGAAGTTTTCTGCAAAACCACAAGATGTGCATGCAAATGGTGCTCTTTGCAGAACGCACACGTGGATTTCTACCAAACGACGTGCTAAGCATGCCGATGCTGCTCTTTTTAGCACCCGCGCACAGATTTGTGCGAAAACGCGTTTTAAGCATGCACATGCATCTTTTGGTAGACGAGATTGAAGTTTTCTGCAAAACCACAACATGTGCATGCAAATGGTGCTTTTCGCAGAACGCGCACGTGGATTTCTACCAAACAATGTGCTAAGCATGCCGATGCCGCTATTTTTAGCACCCGCGCACGGATTCGTGCGAAAACGCGTTTTAAGCATGCACATGCATCTTTTGGTAGACGAGATTGAAGTTTTCTGCAAAACCACAAGATGTGCATGCAAATGGTGCTTTTCGCAGAACGCGCACGTGGATTTCTACCAAACAACGTGCTAAGCATGCCGATGCTGCTCTTTTTAGCACTCGCGCACGGATTTGTGCGAAAACGCGTTTTAAGCATGCACATGCATCTTTTGGTAGACGAGATTGAAGTTTTCTGCAAAACCACAAGATGTGCATGCAAATGGTGCTTTTCGCAGAACGCGCATGTGGATTTCTACCAAACAACGTGCTAAGCATGCCGATGCTGCTCTTTTTAGCACCCGCGCACGGATTCGTGCGAAAACGCGTTTTAAGCATGCACATGCATCTTTTGGTAGACGAGATTGAAGTTTTCTGCAAAACCACAAAATGTGCATGCAAATGGTGCTTTTCGCAGAACGCGCACGTGGATGTCTACCAAACAACGTGCTAAGCATGCCGATGCTGCTCTTTTTAGCACCCGCGCACGGATTCGTGCGAAAACGCGTTTTAAGCATGCACATGCATCTTTTGGTAGACGCGGATGAAGTTTTCTGCAAAACCACAAGATGTGCATGCAAATGGTGCTTTTCGCAGAACGCGCACGTGGATTTCTACCAAACAACGTGCTAAGCATGCCGATGCTGCTCTTTTTAGCACCCGCGCACGGATTCGTGCGAAAACGCGTTTTAAGCATGCACATGCATCTTTTGGTAGACGAGATTGAAGTTTTCTGCAAAACCACAAGATGTGCATGCAAATGGTGCTTTTCGCAGAACGCGCACGTGGATTTCTACCAAACAACGTGCTAAGCATGCCGATGCTGCTCTTTTTAGCACCCGCGCACGGATTCGTGCGAAAACGCGTTTTAAGCATGCACATGCATCTTTTGGTAGACGAGATTGAAGTTTTCTGCAAAACCACAAGATGTGCATGCAAATGGTGCTTTTCGCAGAACGCGCACGTGGAGGTCTACCAAACGACGTGCTAAGCATGCCGATGCTGCTCTTTTTAGCACCCGCGCACGGATTCGTGCGAAAACGCGTTTTAAGCATGCACATGCATCTTTTGGTAGACGCGGATGAAGTTTTCTGCAAAACCACAAGATGTGCATGCAAATGGTGCTCTTGGCAGAACGCACACGTGGATTTCTACCAAACGACGTGCTAAGCATGCCGATGCTGCTCTTTTTAGCACCCGCGCACGGATTTGTGCGAAAACGCGTTTTAAGCATGCACATGCATCTTTTGGTAGACGAGATTGAAGTTTTCTGCAAATCCACAAGATGTGCATGCAAATGGTGCTTTTCGCAGAACGCGCACGTGGATTTCTACCAAACAACGTGCTAAGCATGCCGATGCTGCTCTATTTAGCACCCGCGCACGGATTCGTGCGAAAACGCATTTTAAGCATGCACATGCATCTTTTGGTAGACGAGATTGAAGTTTTCTGCAAACCCACAAGATGTGCATGCAAATGGTGCTTTTCGCAGAACGCGCACGTGCATTTCTACCAAACAACGTGCTAAGCATGCCGATGCTGCTCTTTTTAGCACCCGCGCACGGATTCGTGCGAAAACGCGTTTTAAGCATGCACATGCATCTTTTGGTAGACGAGATTGAAGTTTTCTGCAAAACCACAAGATGTGCATGCAAATGGTCCTTTTCGCAGAACGCCCACGTGGATTTCTACCAAACAACGTGCTAAGCATGCCGATGCTGCTCTTTTTAGCACCCGCGCACGGATTTGTGCGAAAACGCGTTTTAAGCATGCACATGCATCTTTTGGCAGACGAGATTGAAGTTTTCTGCAAAACCACAAGATGTGCATGCAAATGGTGCTTTTCGCAGAACGCGCACGTGGATTTCTACCAAACAACGTGCTAAGCATGCCGATGCTGCTCTTTTTAGCACCCGCGCACGGATTCGTGCGAAAACGCGTTTTAAGCATGCACATGCATCTTTTGGTAGACGAGATTGAAGTTTTCTGCAAAACCACAAGATGTGCATGCAAATGGTGCTTTTCGGAGAACGCCCACGTGGATTTCTACCAAACAACGTGCTAAGCATGCCGATGCTGCTCTTTTTAGCACCCGCGCACGGATTTGTGCGAAAACGCGTTTTAAGCATGCACATGCATCTTTTGGTAGACGAGATTGAAGTTTTCTGCAAAACCACAAGATGTGCATGCAAATGGTGCTTTTCGCAGAACGCGCACGTGGATTTCTACCAAACAACGTGCTAAGCATGCCGATGCTGCTCTTTTTAGCACCCGCGCACGGATTCGTGCGAAAACGCGTTTTAAGCATGCACATGCATCTTTTGGTAGACGAGATTGAAGTTTTCTGCAAAACCACAAGATGTGTATGCAAATGGTGCTTTTCGCAGAACGCGCACGTGGATTTCTACCAAACAACGTGCTAAGCATGCCGATGCTGCTCTTTTTAGCACCCGCGCACGGATTCGTGCGAAAACGCGTTTTAAGCATGCACATGCATCTTTTGGTAGACGAGATTGAAGTTTTCTGCAAAACCACAAGATGTGCATGCAAATGGTGCTTTTCGCAGAACGCGCACGTGGATTTCTACCAAACAACGTGCTAAGCATGCCGATGCTGCTCTTTTTAGCACCCGCGCACGGATTCGTGCGAAAACGCGTTTTAAGCATGCACATGCATCTTTTGGTAGACGAGATTGAAGTTTTCTGCAAAACCACAAGATGTGCATGCAAATGGTGCTTTTCGCAGAACGCGCACGTGGATTTCTACCAAACAACGTGCTAAGCATGCCGATGCTGCTCTTTTTAGCACCCGCGCACGGATTCGTGCGAAAACGCGTTTTAAGCATGCACATGCATCTTTTGGTAGACGAGATTGAAGTTTTCTGCAAAACCACAAGATGTGCATGCAAATGGTGCTTTTCGGAGAACGCCCACGTGGATTTCTACCAAACAACGTGCTAAGCATGCCGATGCTGCTCTTTTTAGCATCCGCGCACGGATTTGTGCGAAAACGCGTTTTAAGCGTGCACATGCATCTTTTGGTAGACGAGATTGAAGTTTTCTGCAAAACCACAAGATGTGCATGCAAATGGTGCTTTTCGCAGAACGCGCACGTGGATTTCTACCAAACAACGTGCTAAGCATGCCGATGCTGCTCTTTTTAGCACCCGCGCACGGATTCGTGCGAAAACGCGTTTTAAGCATGCACATGCATCTTTTGGTACACGAGATTGAAGTTTTCTGCAAAACCACAAGATGTGTATGCAAATGGTGCTTTTCGCAGAACGCGCACGTGGATTACTACCAAACAACGTGCTAAGCATGCCGATGCTGCTCTTTTTAGCACCCGCGCACGGATTCGTGCGAAAACGCGTTTTAAGCATGCACATGCATCTTTTGGTAGACGAGATTGAAGTTTTCTGCAAAACCACAAGATGTGCATGCAAATGGTGCTTTTCGCAGAACGCGCACATGGATTTCTACCAAACAACGTGCTAAGCATGCCGATGCTGCTCTTTTTAGCACCCGCGCACGGATTCGTGCGAAAACGCGTTTTAAGCATGCACATGCATCTTTTGGTAGACGAGATTGAAGTTTTCTGCAAAACCACAAGATGTGCATGCAAATGGTGCTTTTCGCAGAACGCGCACGTGGATTTCTACCAAACAACGTGCTAAGCATGCCGATGCTGCTCTTTTTAGCACCCGCGCACGGATTCGTGCGAAAACGCGTTTTAAGCATGCACATGCATCTTTTGGTAGACGAGATTGAAGTTTTCTGCAAAACCACAAGATGTGCATGCAAATGGTGCTTTTCGCAGAACGCCCACGTGGATTTCTACCAAACAACGTGCTAAGCATGCCGATGCTGCTCTTTTTAGCACCCGCGCACGGATTTGTGCCAAAACGCGTTTTAAGCATGCACATGCATCTTTTGGTAGACGAGATTGAAGTTTTCTGCAAAACCACAAAATGTGGATGCAAATGGTGCTTTTCGCAGAACGCGCACGTGGATTTCTACCAAACAACGTGCTAAGCATGCCGATGCTGCTCTTTTTAGCACCCGCGCACGGATTCGTGCGAAAACGCGTTTTAGGCATGCACATGCATCTTTTGGTAGACGAGATTGAAGTTTTCTGCAAAACCACAAGATGTGCATGCAAATGGTGCTTTTCGCAGAACGCGCACGTGGATTTCTACCAAACAACGTGCTAAGCATGCCGATGCTGCTCTTTTTAGCACCCGCGCACGGATTTGTGCGAAAACGCGTTTTAAGCATGCACATGCATCTTTTGGTAGACGAGATTGAAGATTTCTGCAAAACCACAAGATGTGCATGCAAATGGTGCTTTTCGCAGAACGCGCACGTGGATTTCTACCAAACGACGTGCTAAGCATGCCGATGCTGCTCTTTTTAGCACCCGCGCACGGATTCGTGCGAAAACGCGTTTTAAGCATGCACATGCATCTTTTGGTAGACGAGATTGAAGTTTTCTGCAAAACCACAAAATGTGCATGCAAATGGTGCTTTTCGCAGAACGCGCACGTGGATGTCTACCAAACAACGTGCTAAGCATGCCGATGCTGCTCTTTTTAGCACCCGCGCACGGATTCGTGCGAAAACGCGTTTTAAGCATGCACATGCATCTTTTGGTAGACGGGGATGAAGTTTTCTGCAAAACCACAAGATGTGCATGCAAATGGTGCTTTTCGCAGAACGCGCACGTGGAGGTCTACCAAACGACGTGCTAAGCATGCCGATGCTGCTCTTTTTAGCACCCGCGCACGGATTCGTGCGAAAACGCGTTTTAAGCATGCACATGCATCTTTTGGTAGACGAGATTGAAGTTTTCTGCAAAACCACAATATGTGCATGCAAATGGTGCTTTTCGCAGAACGCGCACGTGGATTTCTACCAAACAACGTGCTAAGCATGCCGATGCTGCTCTTTTTAGCACCCGCGCACGGATTCGTGCGAAAACGCGTTTTAAGCATGCACATGCATCTTTTGGTAGACGAGATTGAAGTTTTCTGCAAAACCACAAAATGTGCATGCAAATGGTGCTTTTCGCAGAACGCGCACGTGGATGTCTACCAAACAACGTGCTAAGCATGCCGATGCTGCTCTTTTTAGCACCCGCGCACGGATTCGTGCGAAAACGCGTTTTAAGCATGCACATGCATCTTTTGGTAGACGGGGATGAAGTTTTCTGCAAAACCACAAGATGTGCATGCAAATGGTGCTTTTCGCAGAACGCGCACGTGGAGGTCTACCAAACGACGTGCTAAGCATGCCGATGCTGCTCTTTTTAGCACCCGCGCACGGATTCGTGCGAAAACGCGTTTTAAGCATGCACATGCATCTTTTGGTAGACGCGGATGAAGTTTTCTGCAAAACCACAATATGTGCATGCAAATGGTGCTTTTCGCAGAACGCGCACGTGGATTTCTACCAAACAACGTGCTAAGCATGCCGATGCTGCTCTTTTTAGCACCCGCGCACGGATTCGTGCGAAAACGCGTTTTAAGCATGCACATGCATCTTTTGGTAGACGAGATTGAAGTTTTCTGCAAAACCACAAGATGTGCATGCAAATGGTGCTTTTCGCAGAACGCGCACGTGGATTTCTACCAAACAACGTGCTAAGCATGCCGATGCTGCTCTTTTTAGCACCCGCGCACCGATTCGTGCGAAAACGCGTTTTAAGCATGCACATGCATCTTTTGGTAGACGAGATTGAAGTTTTCTGCAAAACCACAAGATGTGCATGCAAATGGTGCTTTTCGCAGAACGCCCACGTGGATTTCTAGCAAACAACGTGCTAAGCATGCCGATGCTGCTCTTTTTAGCACCCGCGCACGGATTTGTGCGAAAACGCGTTTTAAGCATGCACATGCATCTTTTGGCAGACGAGATTGAAGTTTTCTGCAAAACCACAAGATGTGCATGCAAATGGTGCTTTTCGCAGAACGAGCACGTGGATTTCTACCAAACAACGTGCTAAGCATGCCGATGCTGCTCTTTTAAGCACCCGCGCACGGATTCGTGCGAAAACGCGTTTTAAGCATGCACATGCATCTTTTGGTAGACGAGATTGAAGTTTTCTGCAAAACCACAAGATGTGCATGCAAATGGTGCTTTTCGGAGAACGCCCACGTGGATTTCTACCAAACAACGTGCTAAACATGCCGATGCTGCTCTTTTTAGCACCCGCGCACGGATTTGTGCGAAAACGCGTTTTAAGCATGCACATGCATCTTTTGGCAGACGAGATTGAAGTTTTCTGCAAAACCACAAGATGTGCATGCAAATGGTGCTTTCGCAGAACGCGCACGTGGATTTCTACCAAACAACGTGCTAAGCATGCCGATGCTGCTCTTTTTAGCACCCGCGCACGGATTCGTGCGAAAACGCGTTTTAAGCATGCACATGCATCTTTTGGTATACGAGATTGAAGTTTTCTGCAAAACCACAAGATGTGCATGCAAATGGTGCTTTTCGCAGAACGCCCACGTGGATTTCTACCAAACAACGTGCTAAGCATGCCGATGCTGCTCTTTTTAGCACCCGCGCACGGATTTGTGCGAAAACGCGTTTTAAGCATGCACATGCATCTTTTGGTAGACGAGATTGAAGTTTTCTGCAAAACCACAAGATGTGCATGCAAATGGTGCTTTTCGCAGAACGCCCACGTGGATTTCTACCAAACAACGTGCTAAGCATGCCGATGCTGCTCTTTTTAGCACCCGCGCACGGATTCGTGCGAAAACGCGTTTTAAGCATGCACATGCATCTTTTGGTAGACGAGATTGAAGTTTTCTGCAAAACCACAAGATGTGCATGCAAATGGTGCTTTTCGCAGAACGCGCACGTGGATTTCTACCAAACAACGTGCTAAGCATGCCGATGCTGCTCTTTTTAGCACCCGCGCACGGATTCGTGCGAAAACGCGTTTTAAGCATGCACATGCATCTTTTGGTAGACGAGATTGAAGTTTTCTGCAAAACCACAAGATGTGCATGCAAATGGTGCTTTTCGCAGAACGCCCACGTGGATTTCTACCAAACAACGTGCTAATCATGCCGATGCTGCTCTTTTTAGCACCCGCACACGGATTTGTGCGAAAACGCGTTTTAAGCATGCACATGCATCTTTTGGCAGACGAGATTGAAGTTTTCTGCAAAACCACAAGATGTGCATGCAAATGGTGCTTATCGCAGAACGCGCACGTGGATTTCTACCAAACAACGTGCTAAGCATGCCGATGCTGCTCTTTTTAGCACCCGCGCACAGATTCGTGCGAAAAGGCGTTTTAAGCATGCACATGCATCTTTTGGTAGACGAGATTGAAGTTTTCTTCAAAACCACAAGATGTGCATGCAAATGGTGCTTTTCGGAGAACGCCCACGTGGATTTCTACCAAACAGCGCGCTAAGCATGCCGATGCTGCTCTTTTTAGCACCCGCGCACGGATTTGTGCGAAAACGCGTTTTAAGCATGCACATGCATCTTTTGGTAGACGAGATTGAAGTTTTCTGCAAAACCACAAGATGTGCATGCAAATGGTGCTTTTCGCAGAACGCGCACGTGGATTTCTACCAAACAACGTGCTAAGCATGCCGATGCTGCTCTTTTTAGCACCCGCGCACGGATTCGAGCGAAAACGCGTTTTAAGCATGATAATGCATCTTTTGGTAGACGAGATTGAAGTTTTCTGCAAAACCACAAGATGTGCATGCAAATGGTGCTTTTCGCAGAACGCCCACGTGAATTTCTACCAAACAACGTGCTAATCATGCCGATGCTGCTCTTTTTAGCACCCGCGCACGGATTCGTGCGAAAACGCGTTTTAAGCATGCACATGCATCTTTTGGTAGACGAGATTGAAGTTTTCTGCAAAACCACAAGATGTGCATGCAAATGGTGCTTTTCGGAGAACGCCCACGTGGATTTCTACCAAACAACGTGCTAAGCATGCCGATGCTGCTCTTTTTAGCACCCGCGCACGGATTTGTGCGAAAACGCGTTTTAAGCATGCACATGCATCTTTTGGTAGACGAGATTGAAGTTTTCTGCAAAACCACAAGATGTGCATGCAAATGGTGCTTTTCGCAGAACGCGCACGTGGATTTCTACCAAACAACGTGCTAAGCATGCCGATGCTGCTCTTTTTAGCACCCGCGCACGGATTCGTGCGTAAACGCGTTTTAAGCATGCACATGCATCTTTTGGTAGACGAGATTGAAGTTTTCTGCAATACCACAAGATGTGTATGCAAATGGTGCTTTTCGCAGAACGCGCACGTGGATTTCTACCAAACAACGTGCTAAGCATGCCGATGCTGCTCTTTTTAGCACCCGCGCACGGATTCGTGCGAAAACGCGTTTTAAGCATGCACATGCATCTTTTGGTAGACGAGATTGAAGTTTTCTGCAAAACCACAAGATGTGCATGCAAATGGTGCTTTTCGCAGAACGCGCACGTGGATTTCTACCAAACAACGTGCTAAGCATGCCGATGCTGCTCTTTTTAGCACCCGCGCACGGATTCGTGCGAAAACGCGTTTTAAGCATGCACATGCATCTTTTGGTAGACGAGATTGAAGTTTTCTGCAAAACCACAAGATGTGCATGCAAATGGTGCTTTTCGCAGAACGCGCACGTGGATTTCTACCAAACAACGTGCTAAGCATGCCGATGCTGCTCTTTTTAGCACCCGCGCACGGATTCGTGCGAAAACGCGTTTTAAGCATGCACATGCATCTTTTGGTAGACGAGATTGAAGTTTTCTGCAAAACCACAAGATGTGCATGCAAATGGTGCTTTTCGCAGAACGCGCACGTGGATTTCTACCAAACAACGTGCTAAGCATGCCGATGCTGCTCTTTTTAGCACCCGCGCACGGATTCGTGCGAAAACGCGTTTTAAGCATGCACATGCATCTTTTGGTAGACGAGATTGAAGTTTTCTGCAAAACCACAAGATGTGCATGCAAATGGTGCTTTTCGCAGAACGCGCACGTGGATTTCTACCAAACAACGTGCTAAGCATGCCGATGCTGCTCTTTTTAGCACCCGCGCACGGATTCGTGCGAAAACGCGTTTTAAGCATGCACATGCATCTTTTGGTAGACGAGATTGAAGTTTTCTGCAAAACCACAAGATGTGCATGCAAATGGTGCTTTTCGCAGAACGCCCACGTGGATTTCTACCAAACAACGTGCTAAGCATGCCGATGCTGCTCTTTTTAGCACCCGCGCACGGATTCGTGCGAAAACGCGTTTTAAGCATGCACATGCATCTTTTGGTAGACGAGATTGAAGTTTTCTGCAAAACCACAAGATGTGCATGCAAATGGTGCTTTTCGCAGAACGCCCACGTGGATTTCTACCAAACAACGTGCTAAGCATGCCGATGCTGCTCTTTTTAGCACCCGCGCACGGATTTGTGCGAAAACGCGTTTTAAGCATGCACATGCATCTTTTGGTAGACGAGATTGAAGTTTTCTGCAAAACCACAAGATGTGCATGCAAATGGTGCTTTTCGCAGAACGCGCACGTGGATTTCTACCAAACAACGTGCTAAGCATGCCGATGCTGCTCTTTTTAGCACCCGCGCACGGATTCGTGCGAAAACGCGTTTTAAGCATGCACATGCATCTTTTGGTATACGAGATTGAAGTTTTCTGCAAAACCACAAGATGTGCATGCAAATGGTGCTTTTCGCAGAACGCCCACGTGGATTTCTACCAAACAACGTGCTAAGCATGCCGATGCTGCTCTTTTTAGCACCCGCGCACGGATTCGTGCGAAAACGCGTTTTAAGCATGCACATGCATCTTTTGGTAGACGAGATTGAAGTTTTCTGCAAAACCACAAGATGTGCATGCAAATGGTGCTTTTCGCAGAACGCGCACGTGGATTTCTACCAAACAACGTGCTAAGCATGCCGATGCTGCTCTTTTTAGCACCCGCGCACGGATTCGTGCGAAAACGCGTTTTAAGCATGCACATGCATATTTTGGTAGACGAGATTGAAGTTTTCTGCAAAACCACAAGATGTGCATGCAAATGGTGCTTTTCGCAGAACGCCCACGTGGATTTCTACCAAACAACGTGCTAATCATGCCGATGCTGCTCTTTTTAGCACCCGCGCACGGATTTGTGCGAAAACGCGTTTTAAGCATGCACATGCATCTTTTGGCAGACGAGATTGAAGTTTTCTGCAAACCCACAAGATGTGCATGCAAATGGTGCTTTTCGCAGAACGCGCACTTGGATTTCTACCAAACAACGTGCTAAGCATGCCGATGCTGCTCTTTTTAGCACCCGCGCACGGATTCGTGCGAAAAGGCGTTTTAAGCATGCACATGCATCTTTTGGTAGACGAGATTGAAGTTTTCTGCAAAACCACAAGATGTGCATGCAAATGGTGCTTTTCGGAGAACGCCCACGTGGATTTCTACCAAACAACGTGCTAAGCATGCCGATGCTGCTCTTTTTAGCACCCGCGCACGGATTTGTGCGAAAACGCGTTTTAAGCATGCACATGAATCTTTTGGTAGACGAGATTGAAGTTTTCTGCAAAACCACAAGATGTGCATGCAAATGGTGCTTTTCGCAGAACGCGCACGTGGATTTCTACCAAACAACGTGCTAAGCATGCCGATGCTGCTCTTTTTAGCACCCGCGCACGGATTCGTGCGAAAACGCGTTTTAAGCATGATAATGCATCTTTTGGTAGACGAGATTGAAGTTTTCTGCAAAACCACAAGATGTGCATGCAAATGGTGCTTTTCGCAGAACGCCCACGTGAATTTCTACCAAACAACGTGCTAATCATGCCGATGCTGCTCTTTTTAGCACCCGCGCACGGATTTGTG
>NW_027315496.1:0-22215 GCF_023375885.2 Dermacentor andersoni
AGCCAAGCTCGCGCCAATTATTTTACATTTCTCCCACGAAGCCGCCGGGAAATGTGTGCGCCTATGGCCTTGACGTATAGCAAAGCGAGATGATGGCTCAACAGGTAAACAAATGGGGAAGGAGCAGCCGGAGAAAATGTACGGGCCGCTTACTTTGAAGAAACTCGGCACTTTTGGTTATTTCTTTTCTCTTGTTTATGTATGGATTGCGACTGTGAACTCACTGGCATGTGCGTGCAAAGGGAATAGCCGAGGACGAAGCAAGGCGTACACAGTGCGCAATGAGGTCATACGGGTCGTGCGTGTAGCTCGGAGGTGAACTCCAAGTAATGCATCGGAACACACCCAAGAGAAAACAACGGGTTGTCACGAGAGAACTAATGCAGCCATGTAAACGAAGCTTGTTGCATGTGAGAAAAACGTGTGGTGGTGCGGTGACGTTTCTTTTTTTCCTTCCATAATGCACGAGTACTGGCAGGTTAAGAAGTACAAAGTTTCATATCTCAACAATACAAATCGGTACCGCGATCGTGTGAATTGCACACAACAACTAACGCAAGTTCTGTCTAAAAATTTTCATCCCATCGAAAACGCCTCTCATGTCTATGAAGGTATTGTAAAAGTCATACTCACGCATGAATGGTATATCTTATCGAGGCGTATAAATTGTGTTCCCTTTATACATATCGCCTTGTGCAATTAACAGAATTTCCAAATCCGGTTCCATTGCTGCGCGACGGAGCTTTAAAGCGCACACTTGAACTGCTCTTTTTTTTTTTTTTCCTCTCTTCCATTTCACAGTTTTCCACAATCACTGAGAATAATTAAAAAAATGAGGAAGAGCTCGGCATCAGTTGAAAATTGCGCTGTTGCAGGCGCGCGATTTGAACGTTTTCTTTTACACGCAATTAGGCGCACCAAATTCGGTGCGTTAGTTGGCGAGGAAATAGATTTCTGCCGGCGGCTGCCGAGCTGGAGCTTCGCTATAACATGACAACAACGCCGTCGATCCTGTGGCGAAGTTGCGTGCGGGAATGCAATCGAAAAAGCTAGCTGACGAAATGTACGCTCTGTATAGAGCAAAGTGTTGCGTTTGATGATTGTTTGTCAAAACCTTGCAAGTGCGAAAACTGTGTACCGAATACGTGGCACGCGGAAGCCGTGCTTGGGGTCGCGCCTGCGAAGCGTTGGTTGATGCTCCTAACGTGTCTCCTAACGCGCGTTCAACACCTGTCAATATTGTATTCCAAATTCGCTCTTAGAGCGGAAGTACATCGTTTTCTCTGTAACTCTGAAGTGGTGCTGGTAGACCATACGTAAGTTTGTCGTTAATCTTGCGATGCGAATGCGGGCCTCGCGTTCTTCAATGCGTGGACGGGAAAGTGTGGTACTGGCATGTCTGCATATGCGAGAGGGTTTGCTGCCGAGTGCGGCCACACCACGATGTAGTTGCCCCTCGAGAAGGCACCGTGGCGCGCACTTGTAGTTCGTGAAACGAGCAGCAGCATGATCAAAGCAATGCAGTGAACAAGCAATAATGTAGCCTAAACATGCACACCCATCTCCGTCGCGCGCAGATCGCGATAACAGCTCCCATGGCGTTGGGCGTGGAGCGCTAACCACTGTCGAGATTAGTGGTGTGGTCTCACACTCGGCACTGGCAATTCACGACGCGCGGCGGTATAAGCGAGATTGTGGTGTTGGCTGAAACGAAAGAGAACAGCGCAGCATGCTGTCGTGTTTAAACTCAATTAAACCGCCTGCGAATGTGCTTTCCTTAGCCGCGAACAAGGCGCCCGCGCGAAAACGTGCCTCCTCCAGCATCCTGGCGAACGGCGGCGGCGGCGTGCGCCGCACCGCCCGAGACGGCTGCGCTGGCGCTGGCCAATCGGCGGGTGAGTTGGAGAGGAGAAGAGTAGTGCGGCGAAGCACGACGCGCGCGGCGCAGGGGTCATTTTCACTCCGGCAGTCGACGACTTCGGACGCTCGCTCCGTTCGCCATGGCCAGGACCAAGCAAACCGCCCGTAAGAGCACCGGTGGGAAGGCTCCGCGTAAGCAGCTTGCTACCAAGGCTGCTCGCAAGAGTGCACCTGCCACAGGTGGGGTTAAGAAACCGCATCGGTACAGGCCTGGGACCGTGGCCCTTCGTGAAATTCGCCGCTACCAGAAGTCGACCGAACTTCTCATCCGCAAGCTGCCGTTCCAGCGCTTGGTGAGGGAAATCGCTCAGGATTTCAAGACCGACCTCCGATTCCAGAGTTCGGCTGTGATGGCCCTTCAGGAGGCCAGCGAGGCCTACCTGGTCGGTCTCTTCGAGGACACCAACCTGTGCGCCATCCACGCCAAGCGCGTTACCATCATGCCGAAGGACATCCAGCTGGCCCGGCGCATCCGTGGCGAGCGCGCCTAAGTTCGGTTCGGCCGCTGTCTGCGCCGCAGCCTCGGTCAGGCAAGCAACACAAAACGGTCCTTCTCAGGACCACCTACATGTTTGCTTCGGCCACGGGAGCACGCGAGACCACGTACTCCAACCGTACCCTCTCGGTCTGTCTGTTTTGTTGTTATTTTTTATTATCAATATTTTTTCTCTGTGTGTGTGTCTGTGGTGAGCTGCCGGTGCGAGGTGGTGCCTCGTTTCGGATGCATATGGTAAGTATTGCGCGCGCTCGAGCAAGACGAGAGAGAGGAAAAAAAAAAAAGAACAAAATGCGCGTTCGTTGCAAAACGGTTCGCGCATTCATGCGAAGAAGCCGCGCACGAAGACGAAATTAATGCGGCCGATGTTGCGTGCAAGCTTTTGTGTATTGGTATGCCATGCATGCGTTTGTTCACGTTCCTCATGCA
This sequence comes from Dermacentor andersoni, assembly GCF_023375885.2. Classification (NCBI taxonomy): domain Eukaryota; kingdom Metazoa; phylum Arthropoda; class Arachnida; order Ixodida; family Ixodidae; genus Dermacentor; species Dermacentor andersoni. The sequence continues at coordinate 2,846 of NW_027315496.1, forward strand.
TACCTGCCTGGCTCATAAGTGCATGCTGGTTGCGGATATGGGGCCATTTTTTGTTTGTTTTCAAGGGCCCGATCGCCTATCACATTCCACTACGCGAATCGTACGCTACTTGCAGTGAGGCTCGTCCCTGTGCGCCCCCGGACACCCTGAAGCTCGCTTTCTATCTACATTCGTGCACTGACATGCCAGCTAGCTAGCAGCAGCGTCAGTTCAACAGGCACGGTTGCGCTAATTCAAACAGAGGGAAACGGGCGCAGAGAACGGGATTGCCAAGCAAAACCCTGCCGTCACACGCATTTCGGTGGTCCTGACAAGGACCGTTGGGTTGTGCGACGAGCGCGACTGTAGTCCGGCGGCTGGGAGCTGCTCGCTTACGCCTTCTTCTCGGTCTTCTTTGGGAGAAGCACAGCTTGGATGTTGGGCAAGACGCCGCCCTGCGCGATCGTCACGCCGGAGAGCAGCTTGTTCAGCTCCTCGTCGTTGCGGATGGCGAGCTGCAGGTGGCGGGGGATGATCCTGGTCTTCTTGTTGTCACGAGCCGCGTTGCCAGCGAGCTCGAGCACTTCGGCAGCCAGGTACTCGAGGACGGCCGCGAGGTAGACGGGAGCGCCCGCTCCGACGCGCTCGGCGTAGTTTCCCTTGCGCAGGAGACGGTGGATACGGCCCACGGGGAACTGGAGACCCGCGCGGCTGGAACGCGTCTTGCTCTTGCCCTTCGCCTTGCCGCCTTTGCCGCGTCCGGACATGCTGGTGCTGCTGATGCGTAGAGTGAGACAGAGAAACGCACGACTGACGCAGTCGCGATCTGTGAGCGATTTGAGCCGTGCTCGTAGTGCCTTCGCCGCTGTCGCCGCCGCCGGTCCCAAAGGAAAGCGCGAGGGAAAGGGAGAGAGGCCGCGTGGACCAATGGCGCGCGCGGATATGCGAGGTCGCGTGAACACCACCCTCCCGCGATAAAAACGGGGCGCGCGCGACCGGTCGCGCGTATTCCGATCTCGTTTGCTCGGCTACTCACAACGGTGCGATGCCTCCCCAGCCCAGCGGTAAGGCCGTGAAGAAGGCCGGCAAGGCGCAGAAGAACGTGCGCGCCACCGACAAGAAGAAGAAGAAGCGCCGCAGGAAGGAGAGCTTCTCCATCTATATCTACAAGGTGCTGAAGCAGGTGCACCCGGACACTGGAGTCTCCAGCAAGGCCATGTCTATCATGAACAGCTTCGTGAACGACATCTTCGAGCGTATCGCCGCGGAGTCGTCCCGTCTGGCTCACTACAACAAGCGCTCGACCATCACGAGCCGGGAGATCCAGACTGCCGTGCGTCTGCTGTTGCCCGGCGAGCTGGCCAAACACGCCGTGTCCGAGGGCACCAAAGCCGTCACCAAGTACACCAGCTCCAAGTAGGCGACCGAGCGCTCGTCCGCCCAGCCCACACCCAACGGCTCTTCTCAGAGCCACCCAAAGTGTCTGCATTGGCATTGGGATGTAGTGAGAATCTCGACGATTCCGTCCGTTCCCTCTGTTCGACGCTTCCTCGTTTAGAAAAAAAACCCGACGCGCGCTGTCGGACAACGCGTTCTCATTGCGACAGCGCGTGTGCTAAAAGTTTCGTAGCAGAAACGCACAGAACGCCAGGCGCTCAGCACAACAACACAAACAAAGCGAGTATAGGGCGCGTGAGCCGACTCCGCGCGAGCGGCCACGTTCGCCTGCACTAATTGCCACGGCGCGTGTTTCGCACACCTAGGCTGATGAGGCGGTCGTTGCTGCACATTTACTTAATTCTGATGTAGCGTAAGTTTTAAAAGCAGGCAGCCCTCGTCCGTTTTTTCACATTTTATTTCTTATTTTCGGTCGACGCGCATTTGCGGGTCCCGAGGTGTGCCTCTATGGCTGCTAGAACTAATGTCGTCGGTCGCTGCGTGTGCTAGAATGCCCACTCGGCGGCCGCCCGCACGTATAGAGCAGTGCTCCGGACTGAAATTTAGAGCCGCGTGCTGTCAGCGCCGCATCGCTGTAGCAGTGGCTGGCGAGCGGAAATGCGTTAGCACGTTCACGAAGCAGCAGCGCGTAAGGGAAATTTTACGCTGTTATTACAAATGTAGTGGTAATTTGAAGTGGAAAAAGGAGAGATGCGCGCGGCTCTCCGCATACTGCATAGCGGTTGCGCGCGCGTCCTGCGTAGCTGCCTTCGTACGGGCTGGGCGCGATGGGAGAGGGAGGAGGTCGGAGCGCCGCCAGCACTGCCCTCGCTCTCTTCCGTCCCCTAGAATGCTGAATTTGGCTCGCGCGCGCGTCTTAGGCTGATTTCGCTGACGCTATCTGCGAGGCTACGTAAGCTATCGCGACGAAATTTGACGGTCGTGTGGGCACCAGTCAGCGGTGCCTGCGTGCGAAATTTGAAACGCCTGAGGCGAGCGGAGCATGAGCGCGCCCTGTTTTGCGACTAGTGATCAAGCGAACCGTGTTGGCGTGGCTGAGTTTGAAGTTGTGCGCGCGGTGTGCTTTGCGGCAATGACCAGGGTGCACTTGCAAGCGTAGCCGAGCTAACGGTGAATAGAACGAGTAATCACAATTATGAGAACACAATAAACTTGTTCCTGGGGCGCGACACGAGCAGTGAGTGCGTGCAACATACCACAATAACATTGTTGACACGTTTGTTTTTCCCTTGGCGAGTTGAGCAAAATAAGAAGGGAGGCTGGTTGAACATCAGCCTACGTTGCAGTGTGGAATGCCCAAAAAGAGACAACATAAGAAAAACAAAAGTAAACTCTGCGATTGTGTTGCGAGGCCACTTGTCTTGAACTCAGTGCGTGGCCTAAGCAGGGCTCAGTGCAGCAACCAGCGACTCACTCGCGAAGAGAGGCCGCGCTGCCCGGGAGCCAATCGGCGCGCGTTCATCCTCCTCGCCCTCTTTTTTGCGGCGCGGCTTCGTCGCTCAGTCGCGGCGCAAGGACGCGGCATTCGCTTTCCTGACTCGCTCCGAAGCAGCAGCAACAGCCGAGATGTCTGGACGTGGCAAGGGCGGCAAGGGGCTCGGCAAGGGTGGCGCGAAGCGTCATCGTAAGGTGTTGCGTGACAACATCCAAGGCATCACCAAGCCTGCCATCCGTCGCCTCGCTCGCCGTGGCGGTGTCAAGCGTATCTCCGGCCTGATCTACGAGGAGACACGCGGTGTGCTCAAGGTGTTCCTCGAGAACGTGATTCGGGACGCCGTCACCTACACTGAGCACGCCAAGCGCAAGACCGTGACCGCCATGGACGTTGTGTATGCCCTCAAGCGTCAGGGCCGCACCCTCTACGGTTTCGGAGGCTAAGCAGCGCGCGTGCGCGACGTCGTCTGCAAGCAGCGCATCAGCTCCTCTGAAGAACCCAACAGCCCTCTTCAGGGCTACCCACTTGGTGCTTCGGCAGTGATGCGCAGGATTTGCGATCTCCTGCTCCGTTAACCCTCTTTTGCACGCCATTATCTCGCGTTCGGCCGTACGAGACACGCGCGGTGAACTTGGTCAGGTGAGCGAGCGCAACCGCGTGTATTCATAAGGCGTGGTAGCATAGTTTTTCGCCCTCGCAAGGCGAGCTCTGCTCGATTGCATTTGCGCTCGCCACTGCGTGTTGTGTTGCTGCCATTTCGCCCGCCCTCAGCGTGTCCTAGTTGCGACGTGCCGGTCGTTCGTGCAGCTCAGTTGTCGCCTTTGGTTGGACCCTTGTTGAGCCAGCCAGAGTGGCATGATGATTAAAAGAAAGGTAATCGTAAGCTCGTCGATGCGCATTTTGTCGCTTTGAAGTGGCTCGCTTCTTCTACTCCCTTGGAGAAGAGTATGAGCCGGGCGGCAGCACTCGGTTACATACGCCGAGCGTGGCGGTCAGCGGGCACACTTAAGTTAAGTAAGGCCCCATATTTCACAGCAATAGCTCGTGTGGATATGCAACGAAGCAAAGCACGAGGAAAATATTGCCCGGCACGGGCCAGTGTGTAACAGCTGAAAGCGAGTTTTCTACAGACAGCAGTTATTTGTTCTCTCCAGTGCAAGCGTTAAATGAGCGAGCCTGAGCTGCATTCTGAGCTGCATTCGCACGGCTTCGTTGGTTTGCGTCGGAGAAACAATAATGTGCCAGTCCTCTTGGCCTACGAGCTGAGCGCCCGTCGTGTCCCTCGTCTAGCCTTGTGGTTGTTGCATGCGCGATGGGCGGCCGTGGACTGCCACCGTGCGATTCACAATTGCGTAACTCTTTTGAGCGACGCAAATGAATGGAAAGGTGAGGAGATTAGCTAGGTAGCTGTCGCTAGAACCGGGCTCACTGCGTTGTATTCAAGTGGACGAGGGTGCGCGCGGTAGACACCGAGGGGCGTGCTGTTTTCATTGGTGCTGTTGTCTGTAATACTCGTGCACAGGGGGATTTCTTATGCGCGCGCTATAGGTGATAAGCAGTTGGTTCGAGGTCAATGTGGTTCTTGCAAGCCAATGCACCCCCGAGTCGCCCAAAACAAGAGGAAAATAAAATACAGGAGCAGAGCGGTGAAGTGTGCTTGCCTAGACAGAAATATGCTTTCACAGTGCAGGCTCATTTTCTCTCGTTATTTGTATACGACTCGCTCTTTCGTCATGCGTGCGCGTAGGTGATGCTGGGCGACCTTGTTCGCGCCATATACTTAGATCGGTAAGGAAGCGGGCGCTGGACATGCGCTGCGTTTAAAGAAAACAAACTTTTTCGAGCAACGTATTTGTGCATGCCAAGCGGGAGACGAGCGGCCGCCCGCTTGGCGATTTGAGCGGTGCATCGCGTATTTGTCGAACTCTTCGCCGCCAGATGGAGCCTCCTGTCCTACGTGTGAACATTTGTCCTTTTGGCAGTTTGTGCCACGCGTATTTATGCGCTGTAAGGCGGTTGCGTAATGTCATTGCGTGGAAGCGCCAAAGTGCACAAGACTACCTCTTGCCGCTGCATCCCTGGAAAATCGTAAATGTGAAAGCTGCTGTACAGAAAGATTCCGAATTTGAACCGGCTGCTCCCTCACTCATGTCGCATGTATTGGCACGCGAAGGTAAGAGAAACTGACACGCGCCGGCCGTCGCCATCGCACGGATTTCGCATTCGTGTTGCGTTTAATGAAAGCCAAGCTCGCGCCAATTATTTTACATTTCTCCCACGAAGCCGCCGGGAAATGTGTGCGCCTATGGCCTTGACGTATAGCAAAGCGAGATGATGGCTCAACAGGTAAACAAATGGGGAAGGAGCAGCCGGAGAAAATGTACGGGCCGCTTACTTTGAAGAAACTCGGCACTTTTGGTTATTTCTTTTCTCTTGTTTATGTATGGATTGCGACTGTGAACTCACTGGCATGTGCGTGCAAAGGGAATAGCCGAGGACGAAGCAAGGCGTACACAGTGCGCAATGAGGTCATACGGGTCGTGCGTGTAGCTCGGAGGTGAACTCCAAGTAATGCATCGGAACACACCCAAGAGAAAACAACGGGTTGTCACGAGAGAACTAATGCAGCCATGTAAACGAAGCTTGTTGCATGTGAGAAAAACGTGTGGTGGTGCGGTGACGTTTCTTTTTTTCCTTCCATAATGCACGAGTACTGGCAGGTTAAGAAGTACAAAGTTTCATATCTCAACAATACAAATCGGTACCGCGATCGTGTGAATTGCACACAACAACTAACGCAAGTTCTGTCTAAAAATTTTCATCCCATCGAAAACGCCTCTCATGTCTATGAAGGTATTGTAAAAGTCATACTCACGCATGAATGGTATATCTTATCGAGGCGTATAAATTGTGTTCCCTTTATACATATCGCCTTGTGCAATTAACAGAATTTCCAAATCCGGTTCCATTGCTGCGCGACGGAGCTTTAAAGCGCACACTTGAACTGCTCTTTTTTTTTTTTTTCCTCTCTTCCATTTCACAGTTTTCCACAATCACTGAGAATAATTAAAAAAATGAGGAAGAGCTCGGCATCAGTTGAAAATTGCGCTGTTGCAGGCGCGCGATTTGAACGTTTTCTTTTACACGCAATTAGGCGCACCAAATTCGGTGCGTTAGTTGGCGAGGAAATAGATTTCTGCCGGCGGCTGCCGAGCTGGAGCTTCGCTATAACATGACAACAACGCCGTCGATCCTGTGGCGAAGTTGCGTGCGGGAATGCAATCGAAAAAGCTAGCTGACGAAATGTACGCTCTGTATAGAGCAAAGTGTTGCGTTTGATGATTGTTTGTCAAAACCTTGCAAGTGCGAAAACTGTGTACCGAATACGTGGCACGCGGAAGCCGTGCTTGGGGTCGCGCCTGCGAAGCGTTGGTTGATGCTCCTAACGTGTCTCCTAACGCGCGTTCAACACCTGTCAATATTCACACGCGAGACAGATTTAGAGCGGAAGTACATCGTTTTCTCTGTAACTCTGAAGTGGTGATACACACGCGAGACAGATTTGTCGTTAATCTTGCGATGCGAATGCGGGCCTCGCGTTCTTCAATGCGTGGACGGGAAAGTGTGGTACTGGCATGTCTGCATATGGCGAGGGTTTGCTGCCGAGTGCGGGCCACACCACGATGTAGTTGCCCCTCGAGAAGGCACCGTGGCGCGCACTTGTAGTTCGTGAAACGAGCAGCAGCATGATCAAAGCAATGCAGTGAACAAGCAATAATGTAGCCTAAACATGCACACCCATCTCCGTCGCGCGCAGATCGCGATAACAGCTCCCATGGCGTTGGGCGTGGAGCGCTAACCACTGTCGAGATTAGTGGTGTGGTCTCACACTCGGCACTGGCAATTCACGACGCGCGGCGGTATAAGCGAGATTGTGGTGTTGGCTGAAACGAAAGAGAACAGCGCAGCATGCTGTCGTGTTTAAACTCAATTAAACCGCCTGCGAATGTGCTTTCCTTAGCCGCGAACAAGGCGCCCGCGCGAAAACGTGCCTCCTCCAGCATCCTGGCGGAACGGCGGCGGCGGCGTGCGCCGCACCGCCCGAGACGGCTGCGCTGGCGCTGGCCAATCGGCGGGTGAGTTGGAGAGGAGAAGAGTAGTGCGGCGAAGCACGACGCGCGCGGCGCAGGGGTCATTTTCACTCCGGCAGTCGACGACTTCGGACGCTCGCTCCGTTCGCCATGGCCAGGACCAAGCAAACCGCCCGTAAGAGCACCGGTGGGAAGGCTCCGCGTAAGCAGCTTGCTACCAAGGCTGCTCGCAAGAGTGCACCTGCCACAGGTGGGGTTAAGAAACCGCATCGGTACAGGCCTGGGACCGTGGGCCCTTCGTGAAATTCGCCGCTACCAGAAGTCGACCGAACTTCTCATCCGCAAGCTGCCGTTCCAGCGCTTGGTGAGGGAAATCGCTCAGGATTTCAAGACCGACCTCCGATTCCAGAGTTCGGCTGTGATGGCCCTTCAGGAGGCCAGCGAGGCCTACCTGGTCGGTCTCTTCGAGGACACCAACCTGTGCGCCATCCACGCCAAGCGCGTTACCATCATGCCGAAGGACATCCAGCTGGCCCGGCGCATCCGTGGCGAGCGCGCCTAAGTTCGGTTCGGCCGCTGTCTGCGCCGCAGCCTCGGTCAGGCAAGCAACACAAAACGGTCCTTCTCAGGACCACCTACATGTTTGCTTCGGCCACGGGAGCACGCGAGACCACGTACTCCAACCGTACCCTCTCGGTCTGTCTGTTTTGTTGTTATTTTTTATTATCAATATTTTTTCTCTGTGTGTGTGTCTGTGGTGAGCTGCCGGTGCGAGGTGGTGCCTCGTTTCGGATGCATATGGTAAGTATTGCGCGCGCTCGAGCAAGACGAGAGAGAGGAAAAAAAAAAAAGAAACAAAATGCGCGTTCGTTGCAAAACGGTTCGCGCATTCATGCGAAGAAGCCGCGCACGAAGACGAAATTAATGCGGCCGATGTTGCGTGCAAGCTTTTGTGTATTGGTATGCCATGCATGCGTTTGTTCACGTTCCTCATGCATACCTGCCTGGCTCATAAGTGCATGCTGGTTGCGGATATGGGCCATTTTTTGTTTGTTTTCAAGGGCCCGATCGCCTATCACATTCCACTACGCGAATCGTACGCTACTTGCAGTGAGGCTCGTCCCTGTGCGCCCCCGGACACCCTGAAGCTCGCTTTCTATCTACATTCGTGCACTGACATGCCAGCTAGCTAGCAGCAGCGTCAGTTCAACAGGCACGGTTGCGCTAATTCAAACAGAGGGAAACGGGCAGAACGGGATTGCCAAGCAAAACCCTGCCGTCACACGCATTTCGGTGGTCCTGACAAGGACCGTTGGGTTGTGCGACGAGCGCGACTGTAGTCCGGCGGCTGGGAGCTGCTCGCTTACGCCTTCTTCTCGGTCTTCTTTGGGAGAAGCACAGCTTGGATGTTGGGCAAGACGCCGCCCTGCGCGATCGTCACGCCGGAGAGCAGCTTGTTCAGCTCCTCGTCGTTGCGGATGGCGAGCTGCAGGTGGCGGGGGATGATCCTGGTCTTCTTGTTGTCACGAGCCGCGTTGCCAGCGAGCTCGAGCACTTCGGCAGCCAGGTACTCGAGGACGGCCGCGAGGTAGACGGGAGCGCCCGCTCCGACGCGCTCGGCGTAGTTTCCCTTGCGCAGGAGACGGTGGATACGGCCCACGGGGAACTGGAGACCCGCGCGGCTGGAACGCGTCTTGCTCTTGCCCTTCGCCTTGCCGCCTTTGCCGCGTCCGGACATGCTGGTGCTGCTGATGCGTAGAGTGAGACAGAGAAACGCACGACTGACGCAGTCGCGATCTGTGAGCGATTTGAGCCGTGCTCGTAGTGCCTTCGCCGCTGTCGCCGCCGCCGGTCCCAAAGGAAAGCGCGAGGGAAAGGGAGAGAGGCCGCGTGGACCAATGGCGCGCGCGGATATGCGAGGTCGCGTGAACACCACCCTCCCGCGATAAAAACGGGGCGCGCGCGACCGGTCGCGCGTATTCCGATCTCGTTTGCTCGGCTACTCACAACGGTGCGATGCCTCCCCAGCCCAGCGGTAAGGCCGTGAAGAAGGCCGGCAAGGCGCAGAAGAACGTGCGCGCCACCGACAAGAAGAAGAAGAAGCGCCGCAGGAAGGAGAGCTTCTCCATCTATATCTACAAGGTGCTGAAGCAGGTGCACCCGGACACTGGAGTCTCCAGCAAGGCCATGTCTATCATGAACAGCTTCGTGAACGACATCTTCGAGCGTATCGCCGCGGAGTCGTCCCGTCTGGCTCACTACAACAAGCGCTCGACCATCACGAGCCGGGAGATCCAGACTGCCGTGCGTCTGCTGTTGCCCGGCGAGCTGGCCAAACACGCCGTGTCCGAGGGCACCAAAGCCGTCACCAAGTACACCAGCTCCAAGTAGGCGACCGAGCGCTCGTCCGCCCAGCCCACACCCAACGGCTCTTCTCAGAGCCACCCAAAGTGTCTGCATTGGCATTGGGATGTAGTGAGAATCTCGACGATTCCGTCCGTTCCCTCTGTTCGACGCTTCCTCGTTTAGAAAAAAAACCCGACGCGCGCTGTCGGACAACGCGTTCTCATTGCGACAGCGCGTGTGCTAAAAGTTTCGTAGCAGAAACGCACAGAACGCCAGGCGCTCAGCACAACAACACAAACAAAGCGAGTATAGGGCGCGTGAGCCGACTCCGCGCGAGCGGCCACGTTCGCCTGCACTAATTGCCACGGCGCGTGTTTCGCACACCTAGGCTGATGAGGCGGTCGTTGCTGCACATTTACTTAATTCTGATGTAGCGTAAGTTTTAAAAGCAGGCAGCCCTCGTCCGTTTTTTCACATTTTATTTCTTATTTTCGGTCGACGCGCATTTGCGGGTCCCGAGGTGTGCCTCTATGGCTGCTAGAACTAATGTCGTCGGTCGCTGCGTGTGCTAGAATGCCCACTCGGCGGCCGCCCGCACGTATAGAGCAGTGCTCCGGACTGAAATTTAGAGCCGCGTGCTGTCAGCGCCGCATCGCTGTAGCAGTGGCTGGCGAGCGGAAATGCGTTAGCACGTTCACGAAGCAGCAGCGCGTAAGGGAAATTTTACGCTGTTATTACAAATGTAGTGGTAATTTGAAGTGGAAAAAGGAGAGATGCGCGCGGCTCTCCGCATACTGCATAGCGGTTGCGCGCGCGTCCTGCGTAGCTGCCTTCGTACGGGCTGGGCGCGATGGGAGAGGGAGGAGGTCGGAGCGCCGCCAGCACTGCCCTCGCTCTCTTCCGTCCCCTAGAATGCTGAATTTGGCTCGCGCGCGCGTCTTAGGCTGATTTCGCTGACGCTATCTGCGAGGCTACGTAAGCTATCGCGACGAAATTTGACGGTCGTGTGGGCACCAGTCAGCGGTGCCTGCGTGCGAAATTTGAAACGCCTGAGGCGAGCGGAGCATGAGCGCGCCCTGTTTTGCGACTAGTGATCAAGCGAACCGTGTTGGCGTGGCTGAGTTTGAAGTTGTGCGCGCGGTGTGCTTTGCGGCAATGACCAGGGTGCACTTGCAAGCGTAGCCGAGCTAACGGTGAATAGAACGAGTAATCACAATTATGAGAACACAATAAACTTGTTCCTGGGGCGCGACACGAGCAGTGAGTGCGTGCAACATACCACAATAACATTGTTGACACGTTTGTTTTTCCCTTGGCGAGTTGAGCAAAATAAGAAGGGAGGCTGGTTGAACATCAGCCTACGTTGCAGTGTGGAATGCCCAAAAAGAGACAACATAAGAAAAACAAAAGTAAACTCTGCGATTGTGTTGCGAGGCCACTTGTCTTGAACTCAGTGCGTGGCCTAAGCAGGGCTCAGTGCAGCAACCAGCGACTCACTCGCGAAGAGAGGCCGCGCTGCCCGGGAGCCAATCGGCGCGCGTTCATCCTCCTCGCCCTCTTTTTTGCGGCGCGGCTTCGTCGCTCAGTCGCGGCGCAAGGACGCGGCATTCGCTTTCCTGACTCGCTCCGAAGCAGCAGCAACAGCCGAGATGTCTGGACGTGGCAAGGGCGGCAAGGGGCTCGGCAAGGGTGGCGCGAAGCGTCATCGTAAGGTGTTGCGTGACAACATCCAAGGCATCACCAAGCCTGCCATCCGTCGCCTCGCTCGCCGTGGCGGTGTCAAGCGTATCTCCGGCCTGATCTACGAGGAGACACGCGGTGTGCTCAAGGTGTTCCTCGAGAACGTGATTCGGGACGCCGTCACCTACACTGAGCACGCCAAGCGCAAGACCGTGACCGCCATGGACGTTGTGTATGCCCTCAAGCGTCAGGGCCGCACCCTCTACGGTTTCGGAGGCTAAGCAGCGCGCGTGCGCGACGTCGTCTGCAAGCAGCGCATCAGCTCCTCTGAAGAACCCAACAGCCCTCTTCAGGGCTACCCACTTGGTGCTTCGGCAGTGATGCGCAGGATTTGCGATCTCCTGCTCCGTTAACCCTCTTTTGCACGCCATTATCTCGCGTTCGGCCGTACGAGACACGCGCGGTGAACTTGGTCAGGTGAGCGAGCGCAACCGCGTGTATTCATAAGGCGTGGTAGCATAGTTTTTCGCCCTCGCAAGGCGAGCTCTGCTCGATTGCATTTGCGCTCGCCACTGCGTGTTGTGTTGCTGCCATTTCGCCCGCCCTCAGCGTGTCCTAGTTGCGACGTGCCGGTCGTTCGTGCAGCTCAGTTGTCGCCTTTGGTTGGACCCTTGTTGAGCCAGCCAGAGTGGCATGATGATTAAAAGAAAGGTAATCGTAAGCTCGTCGATGCGCATTTTGTCGCTTTGAAGTGGCTCGCTTCTTCTACTCCCTTGGAGAAGAGTATGAGCCGGGCGGCAGCACTCGGTTACATACGCCGAGCGTGGCGGTCAGCGGGCACACTTAAGTTAAGTAAGGCCCCATATTTCACAGCAATAGCTCGTGTGGATATGCAACGAAGCAAAGCACGAGGAAAATATTGCCCGGCACGGGCCAGTGTGTAACAGCTGAAAGCGAGTTTTCTACAGACAGCAGTTATTTGTTCTCTCCAGTGCAAGCGTTAAATGAGCGAGCCTGAGCTGCATTCTGAGCTGCATTCGCACGGCTTCGTTGGTTTGCGTCGGAGAAACAATAATGTGCCAGTCCTCTTGGCCTACGAGCTGAGCGCCCGTCGTGTCCCTCGTCTAGCCTTGTGGTTGTTGCATGCGCGATGGGCGGCCGTGGACTGCCACCGTGCGATTCACAATTGCGTAACTCTTTTGAGCGACGCAAATGAATGGAAAGGTGAGGAGATTAGCTAGGTAGCTGTCGCTAGAACCGGGCTCACTGCGTTGTATTCAAGTGGACGAGGGTGCGCGCGGTAGACACCGAGGGGCGTGCTGTTTTCATTGGTGCTGTTGTCTGTAATACTCGTGCACAGGGGGATTTCTTATGCGCGCGCTATAGGTGATAAGCAGTTGGTTCGAGGTCAATGTGGTTCTTGCAAGCCAATGCACCCCCGAGTCGCCCAAAACAAGAGGAAAATAAAATACAGGAGCAGAGCGGTGAAGTGTGCTTGCCTAGACAGAAATATGCTTTCACAGTGCAGGCTCATTTTCTCTCGTTATTTGTATACGACTCGCTCTTTCGTCATGCGTGCGCGTAGGTGATGCTGGGCGACCTTGTTCGCGCCATATACTTAGATCGGTAAGGAAGCGGGCGCTGGACATGCGCTGCGTTTAAAGAAAACAAACTTTTTCGAGCAACGTATTTGTGCATGCCAAGCGGGAGACGAGCGGCCGCCCGCTTGGCGATTTGAGCGGTGCATCGCGTATTTGTCGAACTCTTCGCCGCCAGATGGAGCCTCCTGTCCTACGTGTGAACATTTGTCCTTTTGGCAGTTTGTGCCACGCGTATTTATGCGCTGTAAGGCGGTTGCGTAATGTCATTGCGTGGAAGCGCCAAAGTGCACAAGACTACCTCTTGCCGCTGCATCCCTGGAAAATCGTAAATGTGAAAGCTGCTGTACAGAAAGATTCCGAATTTGAACCGGCTGCTCCCTCACTCATGTCGCATGTATTGGCACGCGAAGGTAAGAGAAACTGACACGCGCCGGCCGTCGCCATCGCACGGATTTCGCATTCGTGTTGCGTTTAATGAAAGCCAAGCTCGCGCCAATTATTTTACATTTCTCCCACGAAGCCGCCGGGAAATGTGTGCGCCTATGGCCTTGACGTATAGCAAAGCGAGATGATGGCTCAACAGGTAAACAAATGGGGAAGGAGCAGCCGGAGAAAATGTACGGGCCGCTTACTTTGAAGAAACTCGGCACTTTTGGTTATTTCTTTTCTCTTGTTTATGTATGGATTGCGACTGTGAACTCACTGGCATGTGCGTGCAAAGGGAATAGCCGAGGACGAAGCAAGGCGTACACAGTGCGCAATGAGGTCATACGGGTCGTGCGTGTAGCTCGGAGGTGAACTCCAAGTAATGCATCGGAACACACCCAAGAGAAAACAACGGGTTGTCACGAGAGAACTAATGCAGCCATGTAAACGAAGCTTGTTGCATGTGAGAAAAACGTGTGGTGGTGCGGTGACGTTTCTTTTTTTCCTTCCATAATGCACGAGTACTGGCAGGTTAAGAAGTACAAAGTTTCATATCTCAACAATACAAATCGGTACCGCGATCGTGTGAATTGCACACAACAACTAACGCAAGTTCTGTCTAAAAATTTTCATCCCATCGAAAACGCCTCTCATGTCTATGAAGGTATTGTAAAAGTCATACTCACGCATGAATGGTATATCTTATCGAGGCGTATAAATTGTGTTCCCTTTATACATATCGCCTTGTGCAATTAACAGAATTTCCAAATCCGGTTCCATTGCTGCGCGACGGAGCTTTAAAGCGCACACTTGAACTGCTCTTTTTTTTTTTTTTCCTCTCTTCCATTTCACAGTTTTCCACAATCACTGAGAATAATTAAAAAAATGAGGAAGAGCTCGGCATCAGTTGAAAATTGCGCTGTTGCAGGCGCGCGATTTGAACGTTTTCTTTTACACGCAATTAGGCGCACCAAATTCGGTGCGTTAGTTGGCGAGGAAATAGATTTCTGCCGGCGGCTGCCGAGCTGGAGCTTCGCTATAACATGACAACAACGCCGTCGATCCTGTGGCGAAGTTGCGTGCGGGAATGCAATCGAAAAAGCTAGCTGACGAAATGTACGCTCTGTATAGAGCAAAGTGTTGCGTTTGATGATTGTTTGTCAAAACCTTGCAAGTGCGAAAACTGTGTACCGAATACGTGGCACGCGGAAGCCGTGCTTGGGGTCGCGCCTGCGAAGCGTTGGTTGATGCTCCTAACGTGTCTCCTAACGCGCGTTCAACACCTGTCAATATTGTATTCCAAATTCGCTCTTAGAGCGGAAGTACATCGTTTTCTCTGTAACTCTGAAGTGGTGCTGGTAGACCATACGTAAGTTTGTCGTTAATCTTGCGATGCGAATGCGGGCCTCGCGTTCTTCAATGCGTGGACGGGAAAGTGTGGTACTGGCATGTCTGCATATGCGAGAGGGTTTGCTGCCGAGTGCGGCCACACCACGATGTAGTTGCCCCTCGAGAAGGCACCGTGGCGCGCACTTGTAGTTCGTGAAACGAGCAGCAGCATGATCAAAGCAATGCAGTGAACAAGCAATAATGTAGCCTAAACATGCACACCCATCTCCGTCGCGCGCAGATCGCGATAACAGCTCCCATGGCGTTGGGCGTGGAGCGCTAACCACTGTCGAGATTAGTGGTGTGGTCTCACACTCGGCACTGGCAATTCACGACGCGCGGCGGTATAAGCGAGATTGTGGTGTTGGCTGAAACGAAAGAGAACAGCGCAGCATGCTGTCGTGTTTAAACTCAATTAAACCGCCTGCGAATGTGCTTTCCTTAGCCGCGAACAAGGCGCCCGCGCGAAAACGTGCCTCCTCCAGCATCCTGGCGAACGGCGGCGGCGGCGTGCGCCGCACCGCCCGAGACGGCTGCGCTGGCGCTGGCCAATCGGCGGGTGAGTTGGAGAGGAGAAGAGTAGTGCGGCGAAGCACGACGCGCGCGGCGCAGGGGTCATTTTCACTCCGGCAGTCGACGACTTCGGACGCTCGCTCCGTTCGCCATGGCCAGGACCAAGCAAACCGCCCGTAAGAGCACCGGTGGGAAGGCTCCGCGTAAGCAGCTTGCTACCAAGGCTGCTCGCAAGAGTGCACCTGCCACAGGTGGGGTTAAGAAACCGCATCGGTACAGGCCTGGGACCGTGGCCCTTCGTGAAATTCGCCGCTACCAGAAGTCGACCGAACTTCTCATCCGCAAGCTGCCGTTCCAGCGCTTGGTGAGGGAAATCGCTCAGGATTTCAAGACCGACCTCCGATTCCAGAGTTCGGCTGTGATGGCCCTTCAGGAGGCCAGCGAGGCCTACCTGGTCGGTCTCTTCGAGGACACCAACCTGTGCGCCATCCACGCCAAGCGCGTTACCATCATGCCGAAGGACATCCAGCTGGCCCGGCGCATCCGTGGCGAGCGCGCCTAAGTTCGGTTCGGCCGCTGTCTGCGCCGCAGCCTCGGTCAGGCAAGCAACACAAAACGGTCCTTCTCAGGACCACCTACATGTTTGCTTCGGCCACGGGAGCACGCGAGACCACGTACTCCAACCGTACCCTCTCGGTCTGTCTGTTTTGTTGTTATTTTTTATTATCAATATTTTTTCTCTGTGTGTGTGTCTGTGGTGAGCTGCCGGTGCGAGGTGGTGCCTCGTTTCGGATGCATATGGTAAGTATTGCGCGCGCTCGAGCAAGACGAGAGAGAGGAAAAAAAAAAAGAAACAAAATGCGCGTTCGTTGCAAAACGGTTCGCGCATTCATGCGAAGAAGCCGCGCACGAAGACGAAATTAATGCGGCCGATGTTGCGTGCAAGCTTTTGTGTATTGGTATGCCATGCATGCGTTTGTTCACGTTCCTCATGCATACCTGCCTGGCTCATAAGTGCATGCTGGTTGCGGATATGGGCCATTTTTTGTTTGTTTTCAAGGGCCCGATCGCCTATCACATTCCACTACGCGAATCGTACGCTACTTGCAGTGAGGCTCGTCCCTGTGCGCCCCCGGACACCCTGAAGCTCGCTTTCTATCTACATTCGTGCACTGACATGCCAGCTAGCTAGCAGCAGCGTCAGTTCAACAGGCACGGTTGCGCTAATTCAAACAGAGGGAAACGGGCGCAGAGAACGGGATTGCCAAGCAAAACCCTGCCGTCACACGCATTTCGGTGGTCCTGACAAGGACCGTTGGGTTGTGCGACGAGCGCGACTGTAGTCCGGCGGCTGGGAGCTGCTCGCTTACGCCTTCTTCTCGGTCTTCTTTGGGAGAAGCACAGCTTGGATGTTGGGCAAGACGCCGCCCTGCGCGATCGTCACGCCGGAGAGCAGCTTGTTCAGCTCCTCGTCGTTGCGGATGGCGAGCTGCAGGTGGCGGGGGATGATCCTGGTCTTCTTGTTGTCACGAGCCGCGTTGCCAGCGAGCTCGAGCACTTCGGCAGCCAGGTACTCGAGGACGGCCGCGAGGTAGACGGGAGCGCCCGCTCCGACGCGCTCGGCGTAGTTTCCCTTGCGCAGGAGACGGTGGATACGGCCCACGGGGAACTGGAGACCCGCGCGGCTGGAACGCGTCTTGCTCTTGCCCTTCGCCTTGCCGCCTTTGCCGCGTCCGGACATGCTGGTGCTGCTGATGCGTAGAGTGAGACAGAGAAACGCACGACTGACGCAGTCGCGATCTGTGAGCGATTTGAGCCGTGCTCGTAGTGCCTTCGCCGCTGTCGCCGCCGCCGGTCCCAAAGGAAAGCGCGAGGGAAAGGGAGAGAGGCCGCGTGGACCAATGGCGCGCGCGGATATGCGAGGTCGCGTGAACACCACCCTCCCGCGATAAAAACGGGGCGCGCGCGACCGGTCGCGCGTATTCCGATCTCGTTTGCTCGGCTACTCACAACGGTGCGATGCCTCCCCAGCCCAGCGGTAAGGCCGTGAAGAAGGCCGGCAAGGCGCAGAAGAACGTGCGCGCCACCGACAAGAAGAAGAAGAAGCGCCGCAGGAAGGAGAGCTTCTCCATCTATATCTACAAGGTGCTGAAGCAGGTGCACCCGGACACTGGAGTCTCCAGCAAGGCCATGTCTATCATGAACAGCTTCGTGAACGACATCTTCGAGCGTATCGCCGCGGAGTCGTCCCGTCTGGCTCACTACAACAAGCGCTCGACCATCACGAGCCGGGAGATCCAGACTGCCGTGCGTCTGCTGTTGCCCGGCGAGCTGGCCAAACACGCCGTGTCCGAGGGCACCAAAGCCGTCACCAAGTACACCAGCTCCAAGTAGGCGACCGAGCGCTCGTCCGCCCAGCCCACACCCAACGGCTCTTCTCAGAGCCACCCAAAGTGTCTGCATTGGCATTGGGATGTAGTGAGAATCTCGACGATTCCGTCCGTTCCCTCTGTTCGACGCTTCCTCGTTTAGAAAAAAAACCCGACGCGCGCTGTCGGACAACGCGTTCTCATTGCGACAGCGCGTGTGCTAAAAGTTTCGTAGCAGAAACGCACAGAACGCCAGGCGCTCAGCACAACAACACAAACAAAGCGAGTATAGGGCGCGTGAGCCGACTCCGCGCGAGCGGCCACGTTCGCCTGCACTAATTGCCACGGCGCGTGTTTCGCACACCTAGGCTGATGAGGCGGTCGTTGCTGCACATTTACTTAATTCTGATGTAGCGTAAGTTTTAAAAGCAGGCAGCCCTCGTCCGTTTTTTCACATTTTATTTCTTATTTTCGGTCGACGCGCATTTGCGGGTCCCGAGGTGTGCCTCTATGGCTGCTAGAACTAATGTCGTCGGTCGCTGCGTGTGCTAGAATGCCCACTCGGCGGCCGCCCGCACGTATAGAGCAGTGCTCCGGACTGAAATTTAGAGCCGCGTGCTGTCAGCGCCGCATCGCTGTAGCAGTGGCTGGCGAGCGGAAATGCGTTAGCACGTTCACGAAGCAGCAGCGCGTAAGGGAAATTTTACGCTGTTATTACAAATGTAGTGGTAATTTGAAGTGGAAAAAGGAGAGATGCGCGCGGCTCTCCGCATACTGCATAGCGGTTGCGCGCGCGTCCTGCGTAGCTGCCTTCGTACGGGCTGGGCGCGATGGGAGAGGGAGGAGGTCGGAGCGCCGCCAGCACTGCCCTCGCTCTCTTCCGTCCCCTAGAATGCTGAATTTGGCTCGCGCGCGCGTCTTAGGCTGATTTCGCTGACGCTATCTGCGAGGCTACGTAAGCTATCGCGACGAAATTTGACGGTCGTGTGGGCACCAGTCAGCGGTGCCTGCGTGCGAAATTTGAAACGCCTGAGGCGAGCGGAGCATGAGCGCGCCCTGTTTTGCGACTAGTGATCAAGCGAACCGTGTTGGCGTGGCTGAGTTTGAAGTTGTGCGCGCGGTGTGCTTTGCGGCAATGACCAGGGTGCACTTGCAAGCGTAGCCGAGCTAACGGTGAATAGAACGAGTAATCACAATTATGAGAACACAATAAACTTGTTCCTGGGGCGCGACACGAGCAGTGAGTGCGTGCAACATACCACAATAACATTGTTGACACGTTTGTTTTTCCCTTGGCGAGTTGAGCAAAATAAGAAGGGAGGCTGGTTGAACATCAGCCTACGTTGCAGTGTGGAATGCCCAAAAAGAGACAACATAAGAAAAACAAAAGTAAACTCTGCGATTGTGTTGCGAGGCCACTTGTCTTGAACTCAGTGCGTGGCCTAAGCAGGGCTCAGTGCAGCAACCAGCGACTCACTCGCGAAGAGAGGCCGCGCTGCCCGGGAGCCAATCGGCGCGCGTTCATCCTCCTCGCCCTCTTTTTTGCGGCGCGGCTTCGTCGCTCAGTCGCGGCGCAAGGACGCGGCATTCGCTTTCCTGACTCGCTCCGAAGCAGCAGCAACAGCCGAGATGTCTGGACGTGGCAAGGGCGGCAAGGGGCTCGGCAAGGGTGGCGCGAAGCGTCATCGTAAGGTGTTGCGTGACAACATCCAAGGCATCACCAAGCCTGCCATCCGTCGCCTCGCTCGCCGTGGCGGTGTCAAGCGTATCTCCGGCCTGATCTACGAGGAGACACGCGGTGTGCTCAAGGTGTTCCTCGAGAACGTGATTCGGGACGCCGTCACCTACACTGAGCACGCCAAGCGCAAGACCGTGACCGCCATGGACGTTGTGTATGCCCTCAAGCGTCAGGGCCGCACCCTCTACGGTTTCGGAGGCTAAGCAGCGCGCGTGCGCGACGTCGTCTGCAAGCAGCGCATCAGCTCCTCTGAAGAACCCAACAGCCCTCTTCAGGGCTACCCACTTGGTGCTTCGGCAGTGATGCGCAGGATTTGCGATCTCCTGCATCTGTCTCGCGTGTGTT
>NW_027315497.1:0-22162 GCF_023375885.2 Dermacentor andersoni
CGTGGATTTCTACCAAACGACGTGCTAAGCATGCCGATGCTGCTCTTTTTAGCACCCGCGCACGCATTTGTGCGAAAACGCGTTTTAAGCATGCACATGCATCTTTTGGTAGACGCGGATGAAGTTTTCTGCAAAACCACAAGATGTGCATGCAAATGGTGCTTTTTGCAGAACGCGCACGTGGATTTCTACCAAACGACGTGCTAAGCATGCCGATGCTGCTCTTTTTTGCACCCGCGCACGGATTTGTGCGAAAACGCGTTTTAAGCATGCACATGCATCTTTTGGTAGACGCGGATGAAGTTTTCTGCAAAACCACAAGATGTGCATGCAAATGGTGCTTTTGGCAGAACGCGCACGTGGATTTCTACCAAACGACGTGCTAAGCATGCCGATGCTGCTCTTTTTAGCACCCGCGCACGGATTTGTGCGAAAACACGTTTTAAGCATGCACATGCATCTTTTGGTAGACGCGGATGAAGTTTTCTGCAAAACCACAAGATGTGCATGCAAATGGTGCTTTTGGCAGAACGCGCACGTGGATTTCTCCCAAACGACGTGCTAAGCATGCCGATGCTGCTCTTTTTAGCACCCGCGCACGGATTTGTGCGAAAACGCGTTTTAAGCATGCACATGCATCTGTTGGTAGACGCGGATGAAGTTTTCTGCAAAACCACAAGATGTGCATGCAAATGGTGCTTTTGGCAGAACGCGCACGTGGATTTCTACCAAACGACGTGCTAAGCATGCCGATGCTGCTCTTTTTAGCACCCGCGTACGGATTTGTGCGAAAACGCGTTTTAAGCATGCACATGCATCTTTTGGTAGACGCGGATGAAGTTTTCTGCAAAACCACAAGATGTGCATGCAAATGGTGCTTTTGGCAGAACGCGCACGCGGATTTCTACCAAACGACGTGCTAAGCATGCCGATGCTGCTCTTTTTAGCACCCGCGCACGCATTTGTGCAAAACGCGTTTTAAGCATGCACATGCATCTGTTGGTAGACGCGGATGAAGTTTTCTGCAAAACCACAAGATGTGCATGCAAATGGTGCTTTTGGCAGAACGCGCACGTGGATTTCTACCAAACGACGTGCTAAGCATGCCGATGCTGCTCTTTTTAGCACCCGCGCACGCATTTGTGCGTAAACGCGTTTTAAGCATGCACATGCATCTTTTGGTAGACGCGGATGAAGTTTTCTGCAAAACCACAAGATGTGCATGCAAATGGTGCTTTTTGCAGAACGCGCACGTGGATTTCTACCAAACGACGTGCTAAGCATGCCGATGCTGCTCTTTTTAGCACCCGCGCACGCATTTGTGCGAAAACGCGTTTTAAGCATGCACATGCATCTTTTGGTAGACGTGGATGAAGTTTTCTGCAAAACCACAAGATGTGCATGCAAATGGTGCTTTTTGCAGAACGCGCACGTGGATTTCTACCAAACGACGTGCTAAGCATGCCGATGCTGCTCTTTTTAGCACCCGCGCACGCATTTGTGCGTAAACGCGTTTTAAGCATGCACATGCATCTTTTGGTAGACGCGGATGAAGTTTTCTGCAAAACCACAAGATGTGCATGCAAATGGTGCTTTTTGCAGAACGCGCACGTGGATTTCTACCAAACGACGTGCTAAGCATGCCGATGCTGCTCTTTTTAGCACCCGCGCACGCATTTGTGCGAAAACGCGTTTTAAGCATGCACATGCATCTTTTGGTAGACGCGAATGAAGTTTTCTGCAAAACCACAAGATGTGCATGCAAATGGTGCTTTTTGCAGAACGCGCACGTGGATTTCTACCAAACGACGTGCTAAGCATGCCGATGCTGCTCTTTTTTGCACCCGCGCACGGATTTGTGCGAAAACGCGTTTTAAGCATGCACATGCATCTTTTGGTAGACGCGGATGAAGTTTTCTGCAAAACCACAAGATGTGCATGCAAATGGTGCTTTTGGCAGAACGCGCACGTGGATTTCTACCAAACGACGTGCTAAGCATGCCGATGCTGCTCTTTTTAGCACCCGCGCACGGATTTGTGCGAAAACACGTTTTAAGCATGCACATGCATCTTTTGGTAGACGCGGATGAAGTTTTCTGCAAAACCACAAGATGTGCATGCAAATGGTGCTTTTGGCAGAACGCGCACGTGGATTTCTACCAAACGACGTGCTAAGCATGCCGATGCTGCTCTTTTTAGCACCCGCGCACGGATTTGTGCGAAAACGCGTTTTAAGCATGCACATGCATCTTTTGGTAGACGCGGATGAAGTTTTCTGCAAAACCGCAAGATGTGCATGCAAATGGTGCTTTTGGCAGAACGCGCACGTAGATTTCTACCAAACGACGTGCTAAGCATGCCGATGCTGCTCTTTTTAGCACACGCGCACGGATTTGTGCGAAAACGCGTTTTAAGCATGCACATGCATCTTTTGGTAGACGCGGATGAAGTTTTCTGCAAAACCACAAGATGTGCATGCAAATGGTGCTTTTGGCAAAACGCGCACGTGGATTTCTACCAAACGACGTGCTAAGCATGCCGATGCTGCTCTTTTTAGCACCCGCGCACGGATTTGTGCGAAAACGCGTTTTAAGCATGCACATGCATCTTTTGGTAGACGCGGATGAAGTTTTCTGCAAAACCACAAGATGTGCATGCAAATGGTGCTTTTGGCAGAACGCGCACGTGGATTTCTCCCAAACGACGTGCTAAGCATGCCGATGCTGCTCTTTTTAGCACCCGCGCACGGATTTGTGCGAAAACGCGTTTTAAGCATGCACATGCATCTGTTGGTAGACGCGGATGAAGTTTTCTGCAAAACCACAAGATGTGCATGCAAATGGTGCTTTTGGCAGAACGCGCACGTGGATTTCTACCAAACGACGTGCTAAGCATGCCGATGCTGCTCTTTTTAGCACCCGCGCACGGATTTGTGCGAAAACGCGTTTTAAGCATGCACATGCATCTTTTGGTAGACGCGGATGAAGTTTTCTGCAAAACCACAAGATGTGCATGCTAATGGTGCTTTTGGCAGAACGCGCACGTGGATTTCTACCAAACGACGTGCTAAGCATGCCGATGCTGCTCTTTTTAGCACCCGCGCACGGATTTGTGCGAAAACGCGTTTTAAGCATGCACATGCATCTTTTGGTAGACGCGGATGAAGTTTTCTGCAAAACCACAAGATGTGCATGCAAATTGTGCTTTTGGCAGAACGCGCACGTGGATTTCTACCAAACGACGTGCTAAGCATGCCGATGCTGCTCTTTTTAGCACCCGCGCACGCATTTGTGCGAAAACGCGTTTTAAGCATGCACATGCATCTTTTGGTAGACGCGGATGAAGTTTTCTGCAAAACCACAAGATGTGCATGCAAATGGTGCTTTTGGCAGAACGCGCACGTGGATTTCTACCAAACGACGTGCTAAGCATGCCGATGCTGCTCTTTTTAGCACCCGCGCACGGATTTGTGCGAAAACGCGTTTTAAGCATGCACATGCATCTTTTGGTAGACGCGGATGAAGTTTTCTGCAAAACCACAAGATGTGCATGCAAATGGTGCTTTTGGCAGAACGCGCACGTGGATTTCTACCAAACGACGTGGTAAGCATGCCGATGCTGCTCTTTTTAGCACCCGCGCACGGATTTGTGCGAAAACGCGTTTTAAGCATGCACATGCATCTTTTGGTAGACGCGGATGAAGTTTTCTGCAAAACCACAAGATGTGCATGCAAATGGTGCTTTTGGCAGAACGCGCACGTGGATTTCTACCAAACGACGTGCTAAGCATGCCGATGCTGCTCTTTTTAGCACCCGCGCACGGATTTGTGCGAAAACGCGTTTTAAGCATGCACATGCATCTTTTGGTAGACGCGGATGAAGTTTTCTGCAAAACCACAAGATGTGCATGCAAATGGTGCTTTTCGCAGAACGCGCACGTGGATTTCTACCAAACGACGTGCTAAGCATGCCGATGCTGCTCTTTTTAGCACCCGCGCACGCATTTGTGCGAAAACGCGTTTTAAGCATGCACATGCATCTTTTGGTAGACGCGGATGAAGTTTTCTGCAAAACCACAAGATGTGCATGCAAATGGTGCTTTTGGCAGAACGCGCACGTGGATTTCTACCAAACGACGTGCTAAGCATGCCGATGCTGCTCTTTTTAGCACCCGCGCACGGATTTGTGCGAAAACGCGTTTTAAGCATGCACATGCATCTTTTGGTAGACGCGGATGAAGTTTTCTGCAAAACCACAACATGTGCATGCAAATGGTGCTTTTGGCAGAACGCGCACGTGGATTTCTACCAAACGACGTGGTAAGCATGCCGATGCTGCTCTTTTTAGCACCCGCGCACGGATTTGTGCGAAAACGCGTTTTAAGCATGCACATGCATCTTTTGGTAGACGCGGATGAAGTTTTCTGCAAAACCACAAGATGTGCATGCAAATGGTGCTTTTGGCAGAACGCGCACGTGGATTTCTACCAAACGACGTGCTAAGCATGCCGATGCTGCTCTTTTTAGCACCCGCGCACGGATTTGTGCGAAAACGCGTTTTAAGCATGCACATGCATCTTTTGGTAGACGCGGATGAAGTTTTCTGCAAAACCACAAGATGTGCATGCAAATGGTGCTTTTGGCAGAACGCGCACGTGGATTTCTACCAAACGACGTGCTAAGCATGCCGATGCTGCTCTTTTTAGCACCCGCGCACGGATTTGTGCGAAAACGCGTTTTAAGCATGCACATGCATCTTTTGGTAGACGCGGATGAAGTTTTGTGCAAAACCACAAGATGTGCATGCAAATGGTGCTTTTGGCAGAACGCGCACGTGGATTTCTACCAAACGACGTGGTAAGCATGCCGATGCTGCTCTTTTTAGCACCCGCGCACGGATTTGTGCGAAAACGCGTTTTAAGCATGCACATGCATCTTTTGGTAGACGCGGATGAAGTTTTCTGCAAAACCACAAGATGTGCATGCAAATGGTGCTTTTGGCAGAACGCGCACGTGGATTTCTACCAAACGACGTGCTAAGCATGCCGATGCTGCTCTTTTTAGCACCCGCGCACGGATTTGTGCGAAAACGCGTTTTAAGCATGCACATGCATCTTTTGGTAGACGCGGATGAAGTTTTCTGCAAAACCACAAGATGTGCATGCTAATGGTGCTTTTGGCAGAACGCGCACGTGGATTTCTACCAAACGACGTGCTAAGCATGCCGATGCTGCTCTTTTTAGCACCCGCGCACGGATTTGTGCGAAAACGCGTTTTAAGCATGCACATGCATCTTTTGGTAGACGCGGATGAAGTTTTCTGCAAAACCACAAGATGTGCATGCAAATTGTGCTTTTGGCAGAACGCGCACGTGGATTTCTACCAAACGACGTGCTAAGCATGCCGATGCTGCTCTTTTTAGCACCCGCGCACGCATTTGTGCGAAAACGCGTTTTAAGCATGCACATGCATCTTTTGGTAGACGCGGATGAAGTTTTCTGCAAAACCACAAGATGTGCATGCAAATGGTGCTTTTGGCAGAACGCGCACGTGGATTTCTACCAAACGACGTGCTAAGCATGCCGATGCTGCTCTTTTTAGCACCCGCGCACGGATTTGTGCGAAAACGCGTTTTAAGCATGCACATGCATCTTTTGGTAGACGCGGATGAAGTTTTCTGCAAAACCACAAGATGTGCATGCAAATGGTGCTTTTGGCAGAACGCGCACGTGGATTTCTACCAAACGACGTGGTAAGCATGCCGATGCTGCTCTTTTTAGCACCCGCGCACGGATTTGTGCGAAAACGCGTTTTAAGCATGCACATGCATCTTTTGGTAGACGCGGATGAAGTTTTCTGCAAAACCACAAGATGTGCATGCAAATGGTGCTTTTGGCAGAACGCGCACGTGGATTTCTACCAAACGACGTGCTAAGCATGCCGATGCTGCTCTTTTTAGCACCCGCGCACGGATTTGTGCGAAAACGCGTTTTAAGTATGCACATGCATCTTTTGGTAGACGCGGATGAAGTTTTCTGCAAAACCACAAGATGTGCATGCAAATGGTGCTTTTCGCAGAACGCGCACGTGGATTTCTACCAAACGACGTGCTAAGCATGCCGATGCTGCTCTTTTTAGCACCCGCGCACGCATTTGTGCGAAAACGCGTTTTAAGCATGCACATGCATCTTTTGGTAGACGCGGATGAAGTTTTCTGCAAAACCACAAGATGTGCATGCAAATGGTGCTTTTGGCAGAACGCGCACGTGGATTTCTACCAAACGACGTGCTAAGCATGCCGATGCTGCTCTTTTTAGCACCCGCGCACGGATTTGTGCGAAAACGCGTTTTAAGCATGCACATGCATCTTTTGGTAGACGCGGATGAAGTTTTCTGCAAAACCACAAGATGTGCATGCAAATGGTGCTTTTGGCAGAACGCGCACGTGGATTTCTACCAAACGACGTGGTAAGCATGCCGATGCTGCTCTTTTTAGCACCCGCGCACGGATTTGTGCGAAAACGCGTTTTAAGCATGCACATGCATCTTTTGGTAGACGCGGATGAAGTTTTCTGCAAAACCACAAGATGTGCATGCAAATGGTGCTTTTGGCAGAACGCGCACGTGGATTTCTACCAAACGACGTGCTAAGCATGCCGATGCTGCTCTTTTTAGCACCCGCGCACGGATTTGTGCGAAAACGCGTTTTAAGCATGCACATGCATCTTTTGGTAGACGCGGATGAAGTTTTCTGCAAAACCACAAGATGTGCATGCAAATGGTGCTTTTGGCAGAACGCGCACGTGGATTTCTACCAAACGACGTGCTAAGCATGCCGATGCTGCTCTTTTTAGCACCCGCGCACGGATTTGTGCGAAAACGCGTTTTAAGCATGCACATGCATCTTTTGGTAGACGCGGATAAAGTTTTCTGCAAAACCACAAGATGTGCATGCAAATGGTGCTTTTGGCAGAACGCGCACGTGGATTTCTACCAAACGACGTGCTAAGCATGCCGATGCTGCTCTTTTTAGCACCCGCGCACGGATTTGTGCAAAAACGCGTTTTAAGCATGCACATGCATCTTTTGGTAGACGCGGATGAAGTTTTCTGCAAAACCACAATATGTGCATGCAAATGGTGCTTTTGGCAGAACGCGCACGTGGATTTCTACCAAACGACGTGCTAAGCATGCCGATGCTGCTCTTTTTAGCACCCGCGCACGCATTTGTGCGAAAACGCGTTTTAAGCATGCACATGCATCTTTTGGTAGACGCGGATGAAGTTTTCTGCAAAACCACAAGATGTGCATGCAAATGGTGCTTTTGGCAGAACGCGCACGTGGATTTCTACCAAACGACGTGGTAAGCATGCCGATGCTGCTCTTTTTAGCACCCGCGCACGGATTTGTGCGAAAACGCGTTTTAAGCATGCACATGCATCTTTTGGTAGACGCGGATGAAGTTTTCTGCAAAACCACAAGATGTGCATGCAAATGGTGCTTTTGGCAGAACGCGCACGTGGATTTCTACCAAACGACGTGCTAAGCATGCCGATGCTGCTCTTTTTAGCACCCGCGCACGGATTTGTGCGAAAACGCGTTTTAAGCATGCACATGCATCTTTTGGTAGACGCGGATGAAGTTTTCTGCAAAACCACAAGATGTGCATGCAAATGGTGCTTTTGGCAGAACGCGCACGTGGATTTCTACCAAACGACGTGCTAAGCATGCCGATGCTGCTCTTTTTAGCACCCGCGCACGGATTTGTGCGAAAACGCGTTTTAAGCATGCACATGCATCTTTTGGTAGACGCGCATGAAGTTTTCTGCAAAACCACAAGATGTGCATGCAAATGGTGCTTTTGGCAGAACGCGCACGTGGATTTCTACCAAACGACGTGCTAAGCATGCCGATGCTGCTCTTTTTAGCACCCGCGCACGGATTTGTGCAAAAACGCGTTTTAAGCATGCACATGCATCTTTTGGTAGACGCGGATGAAGTTTTCTGCAAAACCACAATATGTGCATGCAAATGGTGCTTTTGGCAGAACGCGCACGTGGATTTCTACCAAACGACGTGCTAAGCATGCCGATGCTGCTCTTTTTAGCACCCGCGCACGCATTTGTGCGAAAACGCGTTTTAAGCATGCACATGCATCTTTTGGTAGACGCGGATGAAGTTTTCTGCAAAACCACAAGATGTGCGTGCAAATGGGGCTTTTGGCAGAACGCGCACGTGGATTTCTACCAAACGACGTGCTAAGCATGCCGATGCTGCTCTTTTTAGCACCCGCGCACGCATTTGTGCGAAAACGCGTTTTATGCATGCACATGCAGCTTTTGGTAGACGCGGATGAAGTTTTCTGCAAAACCACAATATGTGCATGCAAATGGTGCTTTTGGTAGAACGCGCACGTGGATTTCTACCAAACGACGTGCTAAGCATGCCGATGCTGCTCTTTTTAGCACCCCCGCACGGATTTGTGCGAAAACGCATTTTAAGCGTGCACATGCATCTTTTGGTAGACGCGGATGAAGTTTTCTGCAAAACCAGAAGATGTGCATGCAAATGATGCTTTTGGCAGAACGCGCACGTGGATTTCTACCAAACGACGTGCTAAGCATGCCGATGCTGCTCTTTTTAGCACCCGCGCACGGATTTGTGCGAAAACGCGTTTTAAGCATGCACATGCATCTTTTGGTAGACGCGGATGAAGTTTTCTGCAAAACCACAAGATGTGCATGCAAATGGTGCTTTTTGCAGAACGCGCACGTGGATTTCTACCAGACGACGTGCTAAGCATGCCGATGCTGCTCTTTTTAGCACCCGCGCACGGATTTGTGCGAGAACGCGTTTTAAGCATGCACATGCATCTTTTGGTAGACGCGGATGAAGTTTTCTGCAAAACCACAAGATGTGCATGCAAATGGTGCTTTTGGCAGAACGCGCACGTGGATTTCTACCAAACGACGTGCTAAGGATGCCGATGCTGCTCTATTTAGCACCCGCGCACAGATTTGTGCAAAAACGCGTTTTAAGCATGCACATGCATCTTTTGGTAGACGCGGATGAAGTTTTCTGCAAAACCACAATATGTGCATGCAAATGGTGCTTTTGGCAGAACGCGCACGTGGATTTCTACCAAACGACGTGCTAAGCATGCCGATGCTGCTCTTTTTAGCACCCGCGCACGGATTTGTGCGAAAACGCGTTTTAAGCATGCACATGCATCTTTTGGTAGACGCGGATGAAGTTTTCTGCAAAACCACAAGATGTGCATGCAAATGGTGCTTTTGGCAGAACGCGCACGTGGATTTCTACCAAACGACGTGCTAAGCATGCCGATGCTGCTCTTTTTAGCACCCGCGCACGGATTTGTGCGAAAACGCGTTTTAAGCGTGCACATGCATCTTTTGGTAGACGCGGATGAAGTTTTCTGCAAAACCACAAGATGTGCATGCAAATGGTGCTTTTGGCAGAACGCGCACGTGGATTTCTACCAAACGACGTGCTAAGCATGCCGATGCTGCTCTTTTTAGCACCCGCGCACGCATTTGTGCGAAAACGCGTTTTAAGCATGCACATGCATCTTTTGGTAGACGCGGATGAAGTTTTCTGCAAAACCACAAGATGTGCATGCAAATGGTGCTTTTTGCAGAACGCGCACGTGGATTTCTACCAAACGACGTGCTAAGCATGCCGACCCTGCTCTTTTTAGCACCCGCGCACGCATTTGTGCGAAAACGCGTTTTAAGCATGCACATGCATCTTTTGGTAGACGCGGATGAAGTTTTCTGCAAAACCACAACATGTGCATGCAAATGGTGCTTTTTGCAGAACGCGCACGTGGATTTCTACCAAACGACGTGCTAAGCATGCCGATGCTGCTCTTTTTAGCACCCGCGCACGGATTTGTGCGAAAACGCGTTTTAAGCATGCACATGCATCTTTTGGTAGACGCGGATGAAGTTTTCTGCAAAACCACAAGATGTGCATGCAAATGGTGCTTTTGGCAGAACGCGCACATGGATTTCTACCAAACGACGTGCTAAGCATGCCGATGCTGCTCTTTTTAGCACCCGCGCACGCATTTGTGCGAAAACGCGTTTTAAGCATGCACATGCATCTTTTGGTAGACGCGGATGAAGTTTTCTGCAAAACCACAAGATGTGCATGCAAATGGTGCTTTTGGCAGAACGCGCACGTGGATTTCTACCAAACGACGTGCTAAGCATGCCGATGCTGCTCTTTTTAGCACCCGCGCACGGATTTGTGCGAAAACGCGTTTTAAGCATGCACATGCATCTTTTGGTAGACGCGGATGAAGTTTTCTGCAAAACCACAAGATGTGCATGCAAATGGTGCTTTTGGCAGAACGCGCACGTGGATTTCTACCAAACGACGTGCTAAGCATGCCGATGCTGCTCTTTTTAGCACCCGCGCACGGATTTGTGCGAAAACGCGTTTTAAGCGTGCACATGCATCTTTTGGTAGACGCGGATGAAGTTTTCTGAAAACCACAAGATGTGCATGCAAATGGTGCTTTTGGCAGAACGCGCACGTGGATTTCTACCAAACGACGTGCTAAGCATGCCGATGCTGCTCTTTTTAGCACCCGCGCACGCATTTGTGCGAAAACGCGTTTTAAGCATGCACATGCATCTTTTGGTAGACGCGGATGAAGTTTTCTGCAAAACCACAAGATGTGCATGCAAATGGTGCTTTTGGCAGAACGCGCACGTGGATTTCTACCAAACGACGTGCTAAGCATGCCGATGCTGCTCTTTTTAGCACCCGCGCACGCATTTGTGCGAAAACGCGTTTTAAGCATGCACATGCATCTTTTGGTAGACGCGGATGAAGTTTTCTGCAAAACCACAAGATGTGCATGCAAATGGTGCTTTTGGCAGAACGCGCACGTGGATTTCTACCAAACGACGTGCTAAGCATGCCGATGCTGCTCTTTTTAGCACCCGCGCACGGATTTGTGCGAAAACGCGTTTTAAGCATGCACATGCATCTTTTGGTAGACGCGGATGAAGTTTTCTGCAAAACCACAAGATGTGCATGCAAATGGTGCTTTTGGCAGAACGCGCACGTGGATTTCTACCAAACGACGTGCTAAGCATGCCGATGCTGCTCTTTTTAGCACCCGCGCACGGATTTGTGCGAAAACGCGTTTTAAGCATGCACATGCATCTTTTGGTAGACGCGGATGAAGTTTTCTGCAAAACCACAAGATGTGCATGCAAATGGTGCTTTTGGCAGAACGCGCACGTAGATTTCTACCAAACGACGTGATAAGCATGCCGATGCTGCTCTTTTTAGCACCCGCGCACGGATTTGTGCGAAAACGCGTTTTAAGCGTGCACATGCATCTTTTGGTAGACGCGGATGAAGTTTTCTGCAAAACCACAAGATGTGCATGCAAATGGTGCTTTTGGCAGAACGCGCACGTGGATTTCTACCAAACGACGTGCTAAGCATGCCGATGCTGCTCTTTTTAGCACCCGCGCACGCATTTGTGCGAAAACGCGTTTTAAGCATGCACATGCATCTTTTGGTAGACGCGGATGAAGTTTTCTGCAAAACCACAAGATGTGCATGCAAATGGTGCTTTTTGCAGAACGCGCACGTGGATTTCTACCAAACGACGTGCTAAGCATGCCGACCCTGCTCTTTTTAGCACCCGCACACGCATTTGTGCGAAAACGCGTTTTAAGCATGCACATGCATCTTTTGGTAGACGCGGATGAAGTTTTCTGCAAAACCACGACATGTGCATGCAAATGGTGCTTTTTGCAGAACGCGCACGTGGATTTCTACCAAACGACGTGCTAAGCATGCCGATGCTGCTCTTTTTAGCACCCGCGCACGGATTTGTGCGAAAACGCGTTTTAAGCATGCACATGCATCTTTTGGTAGACGCGGATGAAGTTTTCTGCAAAACCACAAGATGTGCATGCAAATGGTGCTTTTGGCAGAACGCGCACATGGATTTCTACCAAACGACGTGCTAAGCATGCCGATGCTGCTCTTTTTAGCACCCGCGCACGCATTTGTGCGAAAACGCGTTTTAAGCATGCACATGCATCTTTTGGTAGACGCGGATGAAGTTTTCTGCAAAACCATAAGATGTGCATGCAAATGGTGCTTTTGGCAGAACGCGCACGTGGATTTCTACCAAACGACGTGCTAAGCATGCCGATGCTGCTCTTTTTAGCACCCGCGCACGGATTTGTGCGAAAACGCGTTTTAAGCATGCACATGCATCTTTTGGTAGACGCGGATGAAGTTTTCTGCAAAACCACAAGATGTGCATGCAAATGGTGCTTTTGGCAGAACGCGCACGTGGATTTCTACCAAACGACGTGCTAAGCATGCCGATGCTGCTCTTTTTAGCACCCGCGCACGGATTTGTGCGAAAACGCGTTTTAAGCGTGCACATGCATCTTTTGGTAGACGCGGATGAAGTTTTCTGAAAACCACAAGATGTGCATGCAAATGGTGCTTTTGGCAGAACGCGCACGTGGATTTCTACATCACGACGTGCTAAGTATGCCGATGCTGCTCTTTTTAGCACCCGCGCACGCATTTGTGCGAAAACGCGTTTTAAGCATGCACATGCATCTTTTGGTAGACGCGGATGAAGTTTTCTGCAAAACCACAAGATGTGCATGCAAATGGTGCTTTTGGCAGAACGCGCACGTGGATTTCTACCAAACGACGTGCTAAGCATGCCGATGCTGCTCTTTTTAGCACCCGCGCACGCATTTGTGCGAAAACGCGTTTTAAGCATGCACATGCATCTTTTGGTAGACGCGGATGAAGTTTACTGCAAAACCACAAGATGTGCATGCAAATGGTGCTTTTGGCAGAACGCGCACGTGGATTTCTACCAAACGACGTGCTAAGCATGCCGATGCTGCTCTTTTTAGCACCCGCGCACGGATTTGTGCGAAAACGCGTTTTAAGCATGCACATGCATCTTTTGGTAGACGCGGATGAAGTTTTCTGCAAAACCACAAGATGTGCATGCAAATGGTGCTTTTGGCAGAACGCGCACGTGGATTTCTACCAAACGACGTGATAAGCATGCCGATGCTGCTCTTTTTAGCACCCGCGCACAGATTTGTGCAAAAACGCGTTTTAAGCATGCACATGCATCTTTTGGTAGACGCGGATGAAGTTTTCTGCAAAACCACAATATGTGCATGCAAATGGTGCTTTTGGCAGAACGCGCACGTGGATTTCTACTAAACGACGTGCTAAGCATGCCGATGCTGCTCTTTTTAGCACCCGCGCACGCATTTGTGCGAAAACGCGTTTTAAGCATGCACATGCATCTTTTGGTAGACGCGGATGAAGTTTTCTGCAAAACCACAAGATGTGCGTGCAAATGGGGCTTTTGGCAGAACGCGCACGTGGATTTCTACCAAACGACGTGCTAAGCATGCCGATGCTGCTCTTTTTAGCACCCGCGCACGCATTTGTGCGAAAACGCGTTTTAAGCATGCACATGCATCTTTTGGTAGACGCGGATGAAGTTTTCTGCAAAACCACAAGATGTGCATGCAAATGGTGCTTTTTGCAGAACGCGCACGTGGATTTCTACCAGACGACATGCTAAGCATGCCGATGCTGCTCTTTTTAGCACCCGCGCACGGATTTGTGCGAAAACGCGTTTTAAGCATGCACATGCATCTTTTGGTAGACGCGGATGAAGTTTTCTGCAAAACCACAAGATGTGCATGCAAATGGTGCTTTTGGCAGAACGCGCACGTGGATTTCTACCAAACGACGTGATAAGCATGCCGATGCTGCTCTTTTTAGCACCCGCGCACAGATTTGTGCAAAAACGCGTTTTAAGCATGCACATGCATCTTTTGGTAGACGCGGATGAAGTTTTCTGCAAAACCACAATATGTGCATGCAAATGGTGCTTTTGGCAGAACGCGCACGTGGATTTCTACTAAACGACGTGCTAAGCATGCCGATGCTGCTCTTTTTAGCACCCGCGCACGCATTTGTGCGAAAACGCGTTTTAAGCATGCACATGCATCTTTTGGTAGACGCGGATGAAGTTTTCTGCAAAACCACAAGATGTGCGTGCAAATGGGGCTTTTGGCAGAACGCGCACGTGGATTTCTACCAAACGACGTGCTAAGCATGCCGATGCTGCTCTTTTTAGCACCCGCGCACGCATTTGTGCGAAAACGCGTTTTAAGCATGCACATGCATCTTTTGGTAGACGCGGATGAAGTTTTCTGCAAAACCACAAGATGTGCATGCAAATGGTGCTTTTTGCAGAACGCGCACGTGGATTTCTACCAGACGACATGCTAAGCATGCCGATGCTGCTCTTTTTAGCACCCGCGCACGAATTTGTGCGAAAACGCGTTTTAAGCATGCACATGCAGCTTTTGGTAGACGCGGATGAAGTTTTCTGCAAAACCACAATATGTGCATGCAAATGGTGCTTTTGGCAGAACGCGCACGTGGATTTCTACCAAACGACGTGCTAAGCATGCCGATGCTGCTCTTTTTAGCACCCCCGCACGGATTTGTGCGAAAACGCGTTTTAAGCATGCACATGCATCTTTTGGTAGACGCGGATGAAGTTTTCTGCAAAACCAGAAGATGTGCATGCAAATGGTGCTTTTGGCAGAACGCGCACGTGGATTTCTACCAAACGACGTGCTAAGCATGCCGATGCTGCTCTTTTTAGCACCCGCGCACGGATTTGTGCGAAAACGCGTTTTAAGCATGCACATGCATCTTTTGGTAGACGCGGATGAAGTTTTCTGCAAAACCACAAGATGTGCATGCAAATGGTGCTTTTTGCAGAACGCGCACGTGGATTTCTACCAGACGACGTGCTAAGCATGCCGATGCTGCTCTTTTTAGCACCCGCGCACGGATTTGTGCGAAAACGCGTTTTAAGCATGCACATGCATCTTTTGGTAGACGCGGATGAAGTTTTCTGCAAAACCACAAGATGTGCATGCAAATGGTGCTTTTGGCAGAACGCGCACGTGGATTTCTACCAAACGACGTGCTAAGCATGCCGATGCTGCTCTCTTTAGCACCCGCGCACAGATTTGTGCAAAAACGCGTTTTAAGCATGCACATGCATCTTTTGGTAGACGCGGATGAAGTTTTCTGCAAAACCACAATATGTGCATGAAATGGTGCTTTTGGCAGAACGCGCACGTGGATTTCTACCAAACGACGTGCTAAGCATGCCGATGCTGCTCTTTTTAGCACCCGCGCACGGATTTGTGCGAAAACGCGTTTTAAGCATGCACATGCATCTTTTGGTAGACGCGGATGAAGTTTTCTGCAAAACCACAAGATGTGCATGCAAATGGTGCTTTTGGCAGAACGCGCACGTGGATTTCTACCAAACGACGTGCTAAGCATGCCGATGCTGCTCTTTTTAGCACCCGCGCACGGATTTGTGCGAAAACTCGTTTTAAGCGTGCACATGCATCTTTTGGTAGACGCGGATGAAGTTTTCTGCAAAACCACAAGATGTGCATGCAAATGGTGCTTTTTGCAGAACGCGCACGTGGATTTCTACCAGACGACATGCTAAGCATGCCGATGCTGCTCTTTTTAGCACCCGCGCACGAATTTGTGCGAAAACGCGTTTTAAGCATGCACATGCAGCTTTTGGTAGACGCGGATGAAGTTTTCTGC
This sequence comes from Dermacentor andersoni, assembly GCF_023375885.2. Classification (NCBI taxonomy): domain Eukaryota; kingdom Metazoa; phylum Arthropoda; class Arachnida; order Ixodida; family Ixodidae; genus Dermacentor; species Dermacentor andersoni. Next base: position 15,702 of record NW_027315497.1, read on the forward strand.
AAAACCACAATATGTGCATGCAAATGGTGCTTTTGGCAGAACGCGCACGTGGATTTCTACCAAACGACGTGCTAAGCATGCCGATGCTGCTCTTTTTAGCACCCGCGCACGCATTTGTGCGAAAACGCGTTTTAAGCATGCACATGCATCTTTTGGTAGACGCGGATGAAGTTTTCTGCAAAACCACAAGATGTGGGTGCAAATGGGGCTTTTGGCAGAACGCGCACGTGGATTTCTACCAAACGACGTGCTAAGCATGCCGATGCTTCTCTTTTTAGCACCCGCGCACGCATTTGTGCGAAAACGCGTTTTAAGCATGCACATGCATCTTTTGGTAGACGCGGATGAAGTTTTCTGCAAAACCACAAGATGTGCATGCAAATGGTGCTTTTTGCAGAACGCGCACGTGGATTTCTACCAGACGACATGCTAAGCATGCCGATGCTGCTCTTTTTAGCACCCGCGCACGAATTTGTGCGAAAACGCGTTTTAAGCATGCACATGCAGCTTTTGGTAGACGCGGATGAAGTTTTCTGCAAAACCACAATATGTGCATGCAAATGGTGCTTTTGGCAGAACGCGCACGTGGATTTCTACCAAACGACGTGCTAAGCATGCCGATGCTGCTCTTTTTAGCACCCCCGCACGGATTTGTGCGAAAACGCGTTTTAAGCATGCACATGCATCTTTTGGTAGACGCGGATGAAGTTTTCTGCAAAACCAGAAGATGTGCATGCAAATGGTGCTTTTGGCAGAACGCGCACGTGGATTTCTACCAAACGACGTGCTAAGCATGCCGATGCTGCTCTTTTTAGCACCCGCGCACGGATTTGTGCGAAAACGCGTTTTAAGCATGCACATGCATCTTTTGGTAGACGCGGATGAAGTTTTCTGCAAAACCACAAGATGTGCATGCAAATGGTGCTTTTTGCAGAACGCGCACGTGGATTTCTACCAGACGACGTGCTAAGCATGCCGATGCTGCTCTTTTTAGCACCCGCGCACGGATTTGTGCGAAAACGCGTTTTAAGCATGCACATGCATCTTTTGGTAGACGCGGATGAAGTTTTCTGCAAAACCACAAGATGTGCATGCAAATGGTGCTTTTGGCAGAACGCGCACGTGGATTTCTACCAAACGACGTGCTAAGCATGCCGATGCTGCTCTCTTTAGCACCCGCGCACAGATTTGTGCAAAAACGCGTTTTAAGCATGCACATGCATCTTTTGGTAGACGCGGATGAAGTTTTCTGCAAAACCACAATATGTGCATGAAATGGTGCTTTTGGCAGAACGCGCACGTGGATTTCTACCAAACGACGTGCTAAGCATGCCGATGCTGCTCTTTTTAGCACCCGCGCACGCATTTGTGCGAAAACGCGTTTTAAGCATGCACATGCATCTTTTGGTAGACGCGGATGAAGTTTTCTGAAAACCACAAGATGTGCATGCAAATGGTGCTTTTGGCAGAACGCGCACGTGGATTTCTACCAAACGACGTGCTAAGCATGCCGATGCTGCTCTTTTTAGCACCCGCGCACGCATTTGTGCGAAAACGCGTTTTAAGCATGCACATGCATCTTTTGGTAGACGCGGATGAAGTTTTCTGCAAAACCACAAGATGTGCATGCAAATGGTGCTTTTGGCAGAACGCGCACGTGGATTTCTACCAAACGACGTGCTAAGCATGCCGATGCTGCTCTTTTTAGCACCCGCGCACGCATTCGTGCGAAAACGCGTTTTAAGCATGCACATGCATCTTTTGGTAGACGCGGATGAAGTTTTCTGCAAAACCACAAGATGTGCATGCAAATGGTTCTTTTTTGCAGAACGCGCACGTGGATTTCTACCAAACGACGTGCTAAGCATGCCGACGCTGCTCTTTTTAGCACCCGCGCACGCATTTGTGCGAAAACGCGTTTTAAGCATGCACATGCATCTTTTGGTAGACGCGGATGAAGTTTTCTGCAAAACCACAACATGTGCATGCAAATGGTGCTTTTTGCAGAACGCGCACGTCGATTTCTACCAAACGACGTGCTAAGCATGCCGATGCTGCTCTTTTTAGCACACGCGCACGCATTTGTGCGAAAACGCGTTTTAAGCATGCACATGTATCTTTTGGTAGACGCGGATGAAGTTTTCTGCAAAACCGCAAGATGTGCTTGCAAATGGTGCTTTTGGCAGAACGCGCACGTGGATTTCTACCAAACGACGTGCTAAGCATGCCGATGCTGCTCATTTTAGCACCCGCGCACGGATTTGTGCGAAAACGCGTTTTAAGCATGCACATGCATCTTTTGGTAGACGCGGATGAAGTTTTCTGCAAAACCACAAGATGTGCATGCAAATGGTGCTTTTGGCAGAACGCGCGCGTGGATTTCTACCAAACGACGTGCTAAGCATGCCGATGCTGCTCTTTTTAGCACCCGCGCACGGATTTGTGCGAAAACGCGTTTTAAGCATGCACATGCATCTTTTGGTAGACGCGGATGAAGTTTTCTGCAAAACCACAAGATGTGCATGCAAATGGTGCTTTTGGCAGAACGCGCACGTGGATTTCTACCAAACGACGTGCTAAGCATGCCGATGCTGCTCTTTTAGCACCCGCGCACGCATTTGTGCGAAAACGCGTTTTCAGCATGCACATGCATCTTTTGGTAGACGCGGATGAAGTTTTCTGCAAAACCACAAGATGTGCATGCAAATGGTGCTTTTGGCAGAACGCGCACGTGGATTTCTACCAAACGACGTGCTAAGCATGCCGATGCTGCTCTTTTTAGCACCCGCGCACGGATTTGTGCGAAAACGCGTTTTAAGCATGCAGATGCATCTTTTGGTAGACGCGGATGAAGTTTTCTGCAAAACCACAAGATGTGCATGCAAATGGTGCTTTTGGCAGAACGCGCACGTGGATTTCTACCAAACGACGTGCTAAGCATGCCGATGCTGCTCTTTTTAGCACCCGCGCACGCATTTGTGCGAAAACGCGTTTTAAGCATGCACATGCATCCTTTGGTAGACGCGGATGAAGTTTTCTGCAAAACCACAAGATGTGCATGCAAATGGTGCTTTTTGCAGAACGCGCACGTGGATTTCTACCAAACGACGTGCTAAGCATGGCGATGCTGCTCTTTTTAGCACCCGCGCACGCATTTGTGCGAAAACGCGTTTTAAGCATGCACATGCATCTTTTGGTAGACGCGGATGAAGTTTTCTGCAAAACCACAAGATGTGCGTGCAAATGGGGCTTTTGGCAGAACGCGCACGTGGATTTCTACCAAACGACGTGCTAAGCATGCCGATGCTGCTCTTTTTAGCACCCGCGCACGCATTTGTGCGAAAACGCGTTTTAAGCATGCACATGCATCTTTTGGTAGACGCGGATGAAGTTTTCTGCAAAACCACAAGATGTGCATGCAAATGGTGCTTTTTGCAGAACGCGCACGTGGATTTCTACCAGACGACATGCTAAGCATGCCGATGCTGCTCTTTTTAGCACCCGCGCACGGATTTGTGCGAAAACGCGTTTTAAGCATGCACATGCATCTTTTGGTAGACGCGGATGAAGTTTTCTGCAAAACCACAAGATGTGCATGCAAATGGTGCTTTTGGCAGAACGCGCACGTGGATTTCTACCAAACGACGTGATAAGCATGCCGATGCTGCTCTTTTTAGCACCCGCGCACAGATTTGTGCAAAAACGCGTTTTAAGCATGCACATGCATCTTTTGGTAGACGCGGATGAAGTTTTCTGCAAAACCACAATATGTGCATGCAAATGGTGCTTTTGGCAGAACGCGCACGTGCGATTTCTACTAAACGACGTGCTAAGCATGCCGATGCTGCTCTTTTTAGCACCCGCGCACGCATTTGTGCGAAAACGCGTTTTAAAGCATGCACATGCATCTTTTGGTAGACGCGGATGAAGTTTTCTGCAAAACCACAAGATGTGCGTGCAAATGGGGCTTTTGGCAGAACGCGCACGTGGATTTCTACCAAACGACGTGCTAAGCATGCCGATGCTGCTCTTTTTAGCACCCGCGCACGCATTTGTGCGAAAACGCGTTTTAAGCATGCACATGCATCTTTTGGTAGACGCGGATGAAGTTTTCTGCAAAACCACAAGATGTGCATGCAAATGGTGCTTTTTGCAGAACGCGCACGTGGATTTCTACCAGACGACATGCTAAGCATGCCGATGCTGCTCTTTTAGCACCCGCGCACGAATTTGTGCGAAAACGCGTTTTAAGCATGCACATGCAGCTTTTGGTAGACGCGGATGAAGTTTTCTGCAAAACCACAATATGTGCATGCAAATGGTGGCTTTTGGCAGAACGCGCACGTGGATTTCTACCAAACGACGTGCTAAGCATGCCGATGCTGCTCTTTTTAGCACCCCCGCACGGATTTGTGCGAAAACGCGTTTTAAGCATGCACATGCATCTTTTGGTAGACGCGGATGAAGTTTTCTGCAAAACCAGAAGATGTGCATGCAAATGGTGCTTTTGGCAGAACGCGCACGTGGATTTCTACCAAACGACGTGCTAAGCATGCCGATGCTGCTCTTTTTAGCACCCGCGCACGGATTTGTGCGAAAAACGCGTTTTAAGCATGCACATGCATCTTTTGGTAGACGCGGATGAAGTTTTCTGCAAAACCACAAGATGTGCATGCAAAATGGTGCTTTTTGCAGAACGCGCACGTGGATTTCTACCAGACGACGTGCTAAGCATGCCGATGCTGCTCTTTTTAGCACCCGCGCACGGATTTGTGCGAAAACGCGTTTTAAGCATGCACATGCATCTTTTGGTAGACGCGGATGAAGTTTTCTGCAAAACCACAAGATGTGCATGCAAATGGTGCTTTTGGCAGAACGCGCACGTGGATTTCTACCAAACGACGTGCTAAGCATGCCGATGCTGCTCTCTTTAGCACCCGCGCACAGATTTGTGCAAAAACGCGTTTTAAGCATGCACATGCATCTTTTGGTAGACGCGGATGAAGTTTTCTGCAAAAACCACAATATGTGCATGAAATGGTGCTTTTGGCAGAACGCGCACGTGGATTTCTACCAAACGACGTGCTAAGCATGCCGATGCTGCTCTTTTTAGCACCCGCGCACGGATTTGTGCGAAAACGCGTTTTAAGCATGCACATGCATCTTTTGGTAGACGCGGATGAAGTTTTCTGCAAAACCACAAGATGTGCATGCAAATGGTGCTTTTGGCAGAACGCGCACGTGGATTTCTACCAAACGACGTGCTAAGCATGCCGATGCTGCTCTTTTTAGCACCCGCGCACGGATTTGTGCGAAAACTCGTTTTAAGCGTGCACATGCATCTTTTGGTAGACGCGGATGAAGTTTTCTGCAAAACCACAAGATGTGCATGCAAATGGTGCTTTTTGCAGAACGCGCACGTGGATTTCTACCAGACGACATGCTAAGCAAGCCGATGCTGCTCTTTTTAGCACCCGCGCACGAATTTGTGCGAAAACGCGTTTTTAAGCATGCACATGCAGCTTTTGGAGACGCGGATGAAGTTTTCTGCAAAACCACAATATGTGCATGCAAATGGTGCTTTTGGCAGAACGCGCACGTGGATTTCTACCAAACGACGTGCTAAGCATGCCGATGCTGCTCTTTTAGCACCCGCGCACGCATTTGTGCGAAAACGCGTTTTAAGCATGCACATGCATCTTTTGGTAGACGCGGATGAAGTTTTCTGCAAAACCACAAGATGTGCGTGCAAATGGGGCTTTTGGCAGAACGCGCACGTGGATTTCTACCAAACGACGTGCTAAGCATGCCGATGCTTCTCTTTTTAGCACCCGCGCACGCATTTGTGCGAAAACGCGTTTTAAGCATGCACATGCATCTTTTGGTAGACGCGGATGAAGTTTTCTGCAAAACCACAAGATGTGCATGCAAATGGTGCTTTTTGCAGAACGCGCACGTGGATTTCTACCAGACGACATGCTAAGCATGCCGATGCTGCTCTTTTAGCACCCGCGCACCGAATTTGTGCGAAAACGCGTTTTAAGCATGCACATGCAGCTTTTGGTAGACGCGGATGAAGTTTTCTGCAAAACCACAATATGTGCATGCAAATGGTGCTTTTGGCAGAACGCGCACGTGGATTTCTACCAAACGACGTGCTAAGCATGCCGATGCTGCTCTTTTTAGCACCCCCGCACGGATTTGTGCGAAAACGCGTTTTAAGCATGCACATGCATCTTTTGGTAGACGCGGATGAAGTTTTCTGCAAAACCAGAAGATGTGCATGCAAATGGTGCTTTTGGCAGAACGCGCACGTGGATTTCTACCAAACGACGTGCTAAGCATGCCGATGCTGCCTCTTTTTAGCACCCGCGCACGGATTTGTGCGAAAACGCGTTTTAAGCATGCACATGCATCTTTTGGTAGACGCGGATGAAGTTTTCATCTGTCCTCGCGTGTGT
>NW_027315498.1:0-2500 GCF_023375885.2 Dermacentor andersoni
ACACGCGAGACAGATGCCCTGCCGCCGAAATCCGCTGCCCAAGTGGAAGAAAGATTCCCTATGAAAGAAAAATAGAGTGCCCGATTTCTGGCAACTACTGTGCAGCCTTTGTGTACACATTTTCGCAGCAGTGGGACCGAGCGCCTCGAAAACAAACTTGTCGTATGCCCAAATGTGGCGAAATATATTCAAGGGTTAAAAGGTGCCTCATCTTTCTAACCTGTATGTTACGAAGACCTGTTGCTACCTTTTCATCATGAACATCATCATCATCATCATCCTGGCTACGCCCACTGCAGGGCAAAGGCATCTGCCATGATCCTCCAAGTACCCCGGTCAGGTGCCGATTGTCGCCATGTAGTCCCTAATCTAATCTGCCCTCCTAACTTTCTGCCACCCCCCTGCTACGCTTCCCTCCTCTTGGAATTCAGTCTGTAACCCTTAATGGCCACCGGTTATCTTCCCCCCAGATTGCATGCCCTGCGCATGCCCATTTGTTTTTCCTGGTTTAAACTTTGGTGTCATTAACGAGCGTTTCTTCTCGCACACCCCAATCTGCTCTATTCCGATCCCCCCGTGACGCCACACCCATCATCCTTCTTTCCAGAGCCCGTTGCGTCGCCCTCAGTTACCCTTCGGTAATCCTCAAAGCTTTTTGTTGGGGCACTCGTGGCATCTTTCTCGTTTAATGAAGTCAAATTTTTTTCAGTTTTGGGGGAAAACTCAATGAGCTAGGCGCGATTGTGTCCCTGGCGCCGCTCTCAACAAGATGGCGGCGCCCATGCTTTTTGCCTGCAGGTTCGGCCCTACGCAGAACACGCCTGCCGGGCAGTGTAGCCACGTTGAAGGGGCAAAGCGTAGTGCAGTGAAGCGCTTGCTCGGGCGAAAAACGCAAATATGAGCCAAACAGGAATTTCCATTATTGGAAATTCCAGTTCAGTTTGCGCATTGCGTTCGCCTAAGGTAAAGAACACAAATGCGAGTGCCACAGCAGTCAAGTCAAAGCTTAGGATTGCGTATCATTTTTTTTTTTTTTTTTCTTTTCGTGCCTTTTACTCCTGGCCTGCGTGGCCCTAGCGCGCATGCACACGAAAGTAATGAAATGCTGAAAACACGAAATAATGCGGTGCGGCTGTATCATATCTATTTTGTGCGCTTTGTTCTTTGTGGACTACAGCGGTGTGCGTCATGAGAAAGTTTCGGTGCCCTTCTTGGGTGACCAGTGAAGCTATATTTAAAACCACATTGATTTGTACGGTTATTGCTACAAACTGCGTGTGGGTGTTTTTCTTTTTCGCTGCCAACGATGGGTTATCGCAACCGCGATCGGTTCTGCTGCTACGCTAGACGCGTGCTTGCCAACGGTTGGCTCTATACGCGACCCGCGACGCGTGGTCGGCACATTCAAGCAGTCAATTGCAAACCGTTCCAAGAAAAAGGATGTACTCCACTTGCCACCTAGTTCGACGATTGTACTTTCTGACCCTCGAGGAAGCGCCGCCTTCCCACGTTTTCTATAATACGATAAGATTCAGAGCGACCGCGACCACTTGTCTTTGTCAATATCTCGGAAACGCTTTCTTTGTTTTCTTTTTTTTTTTTTAAATCCAGATACTCAGACGCGCCCGTGTTCACGCGCACTTGTTCTCTCCGATAAGCAGGGAAGCTCGGTTGGGGTGGTGTCGGGCCTTGCGCATGCGCTGCTGAGCTCGTCGCTTCGCCGGCCGGTCGATGCTGGCGCGGTACTGGTAATGAACTTCGACGTGCATGGTGAAACGTCACTTTGTATTGCCACTGTAGACTAGCAATGCAATGTGTTTGCGAGCGATTGGATAAATGAGAAAGCGTGCACTGTCTACAGTTCATGCCCCTCTAGAGTAGTGGAAATGTTGCTCCAAGTGTTAGGTTTGTAATTTGCGCCTACGAACATGAACTAAACAAAGAAAATGGTCTGCAGCCGCCTTCGCTTCATAAAATTCCCGTACGAAGAAATTTCCGTGCGCGAATGAGAGAGCAAAAGAGAGAAACCATGTTAAGAAGAATGGCTGCCTTTTACGTGATCTCGCGCATGAAACCAGACGATAGATTAATTTTAGCCGTTCATTTTGATTTGCCGAATGTAAACCGGAACACTTTCTCCACGCGGTCTTCAGATTTGAATGGCAATCAATCACATCCTTTCTTTTTTTTTTTTTTTTCTGTTTCTTTCTATCTGGAACCGAAAGAATTCAGAACGCCATTTCAATCTTAGATTCGATTAGATATCGCGACTGGTATGCTGAAATATCACGCCTTATCTGGTGTTAACCTTCTTGATCACGGCAATAAAAAATCGCCAGTTCCCGAACTTTAATCGCGCCGAAGATGAACCGATATGCTGGATTCTTATTGTCATGATTTTATAGAAAGCGCTGGTTCTATGGCTAGCTTTGAGGAAAAGAAAAACATCGTTCAGGAATGTATAACTCTAAACAACTAAAAAAAAAAATCTGCCGGCAAT
>NW_027315498.1:10000-22107 GCF_023375885.2 Dermacentor andersoni
CATCGACCCGAGAACCGAGTGATCCACCGCTTAGAGTCGTGAAAAATAGTTTGTTCAATTCAGTACAGTACAACCAGGGTTTTAGGCACGTGGCGTCTCCCTGTGTGTGGTTTCGAAGAGCGCCTTTCGGCGTGCGCTCCTCCAGTCTCGCTCTTTCGGCGGCCGCGTCTCAGCAGCTGAAAGCCTAATGGCACTCCACTCCTGCTACTCGCGCGTGTGTTTTGCGCCCACGCCTTCCTCGCTTGCCCTCGAGGCACCTTATGCCGTTTGCGCGCACTCGAAGCCGGTTTTACCTGCCAACCATCCACCGGACCCGTGTGTCTCGTGTGCACGTTCACATCGCTCCACTAAAAATTGCAAAGAGCACAGAGCCATGACAGATGCTAAGCCGCTGTGGAGTCTTTAACGGCTACACGGCCACGGGCAGGGCTTCACCCCCATCGACGTGCTTCGCTTCAGTCAGCAGTAGGTTCATAGAAGGGCCTCAAACACACACACACTTTCGCATCGGCAGATCGCCGCAGCATAACCGCTGTTGATCCAACAGCCTACTTGAGACGAAAGACAAGAGCCCGGCGCGCGTACTCGCGCAGCTCTCCAAAACCACTCGGCCAGTGCCAGGGACGGCTCCCTGCGCCGGCGCCACAACAAGTCTACTTGAGGCGGAAGACGAAGCCAGCAAGGGCCTGGCCGCAAGTGCGTTCGAATCCGGGACTACAGTCCCTCGTCTGTCCGTACTTCCTCTTTCGACGTGCGGCGCCTTCCCAAAGCGCACAAGTCCGCTAACCGCAGAACGCTTCCGACGTAGCAAAGCCGCGTTTCCTTCGGTACTTCGCAGCAACGCCGCCTTTCCCTCGGCGGCGGGCGAATAGCCTGCAGACGTCGTCGCATTAAACCGCGATCTCGACACCTCGCGCGTCACGAGCAGGAGCCGACCGGCAGCCTCCGGCCCTTTCGGACTCGGTGGCATTTGCCGCGGAGGACGGGAGAGCACTTTAGGCCACGGTTCCTTCCGTACTTGGCAGCCGCACCCTCATACCGACAGTTCCATGACCGACCGAGCGCCACACCGTTCCTTTAGTACTTGGGCGGCAACAAAGTCGGGTCGTTACTCCATACTCGCCGCAGGAAGCGACCGGCAGCCGCCAGACTTTTCAGACTCGGCAGCGTTTGCCGCGGAGGACGGGAGAGCGCTCGCACCACGGTTCCGTGTGTGTACTAAGCGGCAGCGGCATTAGCTCTCGACCGTCAGTTCCTTGACCGACCGCACGCTTCGCCGTTCCCCTCGTACTGGGCAAAGCAGCAGGTCGGGTCGTCTTACTCCCATTCCGCGCAAGAGCGCCAAAGCGGACAGAAAGCCCACCCAGTGTGCGTTACGCCGTTTCTACCCGCGGGCGCGGCCAAGCCAACCGTCCAAGGTTGCAGCCGGCGTCCACTGGGCGCAACAAATTTGGCACGGGGCGCCCCTCAAAATTCAGGCAGTCCCCGGCATGTTCGGGTATAGCCGTCCCCGCGTCCAAGCGGGGCCAGCGGCGGAAAGCGTCGGGCGCAGCGAGCTGCTTCACCCACACGGGGTAGAAACAATGGCGCTCGCCACCCTTCACAATCCGGTAATGATCCTTCCGCAGGTTCACCTACGGAAACCTTGTTACGACTTTTACTTCCTCTAAATGATCAAGTTTGGTCATCTTTCCAACAGACCGGCGCAACCGAAAGGCCGCGCCGGACATCGGTCCGAAGACCTCACTAAATCATTCAATCGGTAGTAGCGACGGGCGGTGTGTACAAAGGGCAGGGACGTAATCAACGCGAGCTTATGACTCGCGCTTACTGGGAATTCCTCGTTCAAGGGGAACAATTGCAAGCCCCTATCCCAATCACGAAAGAAGTTCCACGGGTTACCCAGTCTTTTCAGACAGGGATAAAGACACGCTGCTTCCTTCAGTGTAGCGCGCGTGCGGCCCCGGACATCTAAGGGCATCACAGACCTGTTATTGCTCTGTTTCGTGCGGCTAGGAGCCGCTTGTCCCTCTAAGAAGGTTGTAAGGTGCTGGGAACCCCGCACCTATTTAATAGGCTAGAGTCTCGTTCGTTATCGGAATTAACCAGACAAATCGCTCCACCAACTAAGAACGGCCATGCACCACCATCCACCGAATCAAGAAAGAGCTCTCAATCTGTCAATCCTCCCAGTGTCCGGGCCGGGTAAGTTTTCCCGTGTTGAGTCAAATTAAGCCGCAGGCTCCACTCCTGGTGGTGCCCTTCCGTCAATTCCTTTAAGTTTCAGCTTTGCAACCATACTTCCCCCGGAACCCAAACACTTTGGTTTCCCGGAAGCTGCCCGCCGAGTCATTTGAGTAACTCAGGCGGATCGCTGGTTGGCATCGTTTATGGTCAGAACTAGGGCGGTATCTGATCGCCTTCGAACCTCTGACTTTCGTTCTTGATCAAAGAAAACATTCTTGGCAAATGCTTTCGCAGTAGTTCGTCTTGCGACGGTCCAAGAATTTCACCTCTAGCGCCGCAATACGAATGCCCCCGTCTGTCCCTCTTAATCATTACCTCGTATTCCAAAAACCAACAGAACAGAAACGAGGTCTTGTTCTATTATTCCATGCAAGTTTATTCAGGCGACTCGCCTGCGTTGAGCACTCTAATTTTTTCAAAGTAAAAGCACCGGCCTTCTCGAGGCACACAATGAAGTGCACCAAGAAAGGACCGGCATGATGTTCAGTCCGAGCCGTCGCATCGGGTAGATGCACTACTCGTCTGGAACTGAGATCCAACTACGAGCTTTTTAACCGCAGCAGCTTTAGTATACGCTATTGGAGCTGGAATTACCGCGGCTGCTGGCACCAGACTTGCCCTCCAATTGATCCTCGTTAAAGGATTTAGAGTGTACTCATTTCAATTACGGGGCCTCAAAAGAGTCCCGTATTGTTATTTTTCGTCACTACCTCCCCGTGCCGGGAGTGGGTAATTTGCGCGCCTGCTGCCTTCCTTGGATGTGGTAGCCGTTTCTCAGGCTCCCTCTCCGGAATCGAACCCTGATTCTCCGTTACCCGTAACAACCATGGTAAGCAAGTAACCTACCATCGAAAGTTGATAAGGCAGACACTTGAAAGAAACGTCGCCGGCTCGTGGCCATGCGATCAGCACAAAGTTATCCAGAGTCACCACACAATACGGGCCGAAACCCGATCGATCTTGGTCTAATAAAAGCACCCGTCGCCCAAAGGGCTTCAGGCTCACTGCATGTATTAGCTCTAGAATTGCCACAGTTATCCAAGTAGGAAGAAACGATCTAAGGAACCATAACTGATTTAATGAGCCATTCGCGGTTTCGCCTTATTTCGGCATGTACTTAGACATGCATGGCTTAATCTTTGAGACAAGCATATGATTACTGGCAGGATCAACCAGGTAATCGTTCAACTGCGCGTCCAGCCTTTCAAGCAGGCCGGACGCCGTTTTTGCGATGCCGAGGCCACCTTCAGGCGCCCCAACACGCTTCGTTCTCGCAAAGGGTAGCACTTTGCACAGTCCGAGACGACGGCGTTCGAGCTCGCAACGGCGCCCTCCCCGCAGGGCCGGGTATCGCCACGCGGCAAGAAGCACGCAACATTCTCGATAGACCGGTTGTGTCGACTCGATCGCGGCTTGCGGTTTCTCTCGAGCCCGCAGCACTGGTGGACCGACCGACACTTGCAACGTAGCCGAGACGGCAAAGCCGCTAGGCGACGGGTCACGCCCGCGCCTTCGGCGCTTTCGTATTTGATTCGTCCGAGGACGATGCGGAACACACTTCGATATCGTGGAAAAAGCGTCGTCCGACAACCAGCCCCTAACGCATCAAGCGGATGAGGCTGCAGACGTCAGCTGTGGGATCCACGGGAGCGATACCGGGGACACGCTTGACGGGCACGAAGCCCGCCGCATATCAAACACCCAGGTCGCTTTGGGGGCGACTGCTCTCTGGGACCCCCATATAATAGCAGCGATAAGTACCCAGACCTCCATGGGGCCGTACTCGTGCCACTTTCGACGAGCGTTTGGCGAAAATCGTGCCGCCTCGTAACGCCGCGAGCAAGATTGAAAGCTTACGTCGGCAGCACAATGCCGAAGTCGTGAAAGCGCAGCGCGTCCACCGAATGCGCGAACGGCAATTTCTCGCCAATGGCCAGTACGGTTTCCTGCACAATTGCCTGTCTGTCGCCCTACGGGGCCCCCGGCCGATCGATTCGAGGCACGCTAGCACGGCCCCTTCGCCATTTCCGAGCACGAGTGCGAACAGTGCGGGCGGCGTGCTCGACGCCCCGGCTGACGTCGTTTCGGACTTTGTCTCTTCGCGTGCTCGCGGCAACGCCGCGGCCAACGACGACGTCTGCGCGGTTCTTTGCCGGTTCCCGGCGTGCTACAGTGCAGCCCTCTGCAGGGGTGACACCGGCTCCGTCGTGGCCGTGCGGCGGCTTGTACGCAAAAGTTGCGTCAAAGGCGTCGCGCTCGCGCCGCCCCGGCACACGCGGTTTCGGACTTTGTCTCTTCCAGCGCTCGCGTAGTCGTGGGCACGATTGTCGACGTCGCAACGGTGCGCGGACACCGCCACGAGCACGCGCAAGACGAAAATCGCACTACGGTACAATGTCGGCCGGGGCCGTACGGCCCCTTACAGTAGCAGCGATAAGTGCCCAGACCTCCATGGGGCCGTACTCGTGCGACGCGGCGGCGTACTGCGCCGAGCCGAGCGCCAATATTTGGCTTTTGCAGGGCGGATTCGAGCTCTGGCGATCGCCGCGGTACCGCCGCTCACCGATTCAAGGCACGCTAGCGCGGGCCCCTTCGCCATTTCCGAGCACGCGTGCGAACAGTGCGGGCGGCGTGCTCGACGCCCCGGCTGACGTCGTTTCGGACTTTGTCTCTTCGCGTGCTCGCGGCAACGCCGCGGCCAACGACGACGTCTGCGCGGTTCTTTGCCGGTTCCCGGCGTGCTACAGTGCAGCCCTCTGCAGGGTGACACCGGCTCCGTCGTGGCCGTGCGGCGGCTTGTACGCAAAAGTTGCGTCAAAGGCGTCGCGCTCGCGCCGCCCCGGCACACGCGGTTTCGGACTTTGTCTCTTCCAGCGCTCGCGTAGTCGTGGGCACGATTGTCGACGTCGCAACGGTGCGCGGACACCGCCACGAGCACGCGCAAGACGAAAATCGCACTACGGTACAATGTCGGCCGGGGCCGTACGGCCCCTTACAGTAGCAGCGATAAGTGCCCAGACCTCCATGGGGCCGTACTCGTGCGACGCGGCGGCGTACTGCGCCGAGCCGAGCGCCAATATTTGGCTTTTGCAGGGCGGATTCGAGCTCTGGCGATCGCCGCGGTACCGCCGCTCACCGATTCAAGGCACGCTAGCGCGGCCCCTTCGCCATTTCCGAGCACGCGTGCGAACAGTGCGGGCGGCGTGCTCGACGCCCCGGCTGACGTCGTTTCGGACTTTGTCTCTTCGCGTGCTCGCGGCAACGCCGCGGCCAACGACGACGTCTGCGCGGTTCTTTGCCGGTTCCCGGCGTGCTATAGTGCAGCCCTCTGCAGGGCGACACCGGCTCCGTCGTGTCCGTGCGGCGGCTTGTACGCAAAAGTTGCGTCAAAGGCGTCGCGCTCGCGCCGCCCCGGCACACGCGGTTTCGGACTTTGTCTCTTCCAGCGCTCGCAACCATGTCGGGGCCGACGCCGACGACTGCGTGGTGTTTCAACGATTGCCGGCGTGACACAATGCAGCTGCGTGCGGGATGCCAGCGATTCCGTCGTGTCCGTGCGGCGGCTTGTACGCAAAAGTTGTGTCAAAGGCGTCGCGCTCGCGCCGCCCCGGCACACGCGGTTTCGGACTTTGTCTCTTCCAGCGCTCGCGTAGTCGTGGGCACGATTGTCGACGTCGGAACGGTGCGCGGACACCGCCACGAGCACGCGCAAGACGAAAATCGCACTACGGTACAATGTCGGCCGGGGCCGTACGGCCCCTTACAGTAGCAGCGATAAGTGCCCAGACCTCCATGGGGCCGTACTCGTGCGACGCGGGCGGCGTACTGCGCCGAGCCGAGCGCCAATATTTGGCTTTTGCAGGGCGGATTCGAGCTCTGGCTATCGCCGCGGGTACCGCCGCTCACCGATTCAAGGCACGCTAGCGCGGCCCCTTCGCCATTTCCGAGCACGCGTGCGAACAGTGCGGGCGGCGTGCTCGACGCCCCGGCTGACGTCGTTTCGGACTTTGTCTCTTCGCGTGCTCGCGGCAACGC
Source organism: Dermacentor andersoni (assembly GCF_023375885.2). NCBI lineage: Eukaryota > Metazoa > Arthropoda > Arachnida > Ixodida > Ixodidae > Dermacentor > Dermacentor andersoni. The sequence continues at coordinate 16,283 of NW_027315498.1, forward strand.
CGCGGCCAACGACGACGTCTGCGCGGTTCTTTGCCGTTCCCGGCGTGCTATAGTGCAGCCCTCTGCAGGGCGACACCGGCTCCGTCGTGTCCGTGCGGCGGCTTGTACGCAAAAGTTGCGTCAAAGGCGTCGCGCTCGCGCCGCCCCGGCACACGCGGTTTCGGACTTTGTCTCTTCCAGCGCTCGCGTAGTCGTGGGCACGATTGTCGACGTCGGAACGGTGCGCGGACTACGCCACGAGCACGCGCAAGCCGAAAATCGCACTACGGTACAATGTCGGCCGGGGCCGTACGGCCCCTTACAGTAGCAGCGATAAGTGCCCAGACCTCCATGGGGCCGTACTCGTGCGACGCGGGCGGCGTACTGCGCCGAGCCGAGCGCCAATATTTGGCTTTTGCAGGGCGGATTCGAGCTCTGGCGATCGCCGCGGTACCGCCGCTCACCGATTCAAGGCACGCTAGCGCGGCCCCTTCGCCATTTCCGAGCACGCGTGCGAACAGTGCGGGCGGCGTGCTCGACGCCCCGGCTGACGTCCTTTCGGACTTTGTCTCTTCGCGTGCTCGCGGCAACGCCGCGGCCAACGACGACGTCTGCGCGGTTCTTTGCCGGTTCCCGGCGTGCTATAGTGCAGCCCTCTGCAGGGTGACACCGGCTCCGTCGTGTCCGTGCGGCGGCTTGTACGCAAAAGTTGCGTCAAAGGCGTCGCGCTCGCGCCGCCCCGGCACACGCGGTTTCGGACTTTGTCTCTTCCAGCGCTCGCAACCATGTCGGGGCCGACGCCGACGACTGCGTGGTGTTTCAACGATTGCCGGCGTGACACAATGCAGCTGCGTGCGGGATGCCAGCGATTCCGTCGTGGCGGTGCGGCGGCTTGTACGCAAAAGTTGCGTCAAAGGCGTCGCGCTCGCACCGCCCCGGCACACGTGGTTTCGGACTTTGTCTCTTCGAGCGCTCGCAGCGATGTCGAGGCGATCGCTTACGTCTGCACGGTTTGCGGTGTGCTACAATGCAGCAGTCTGCCGCACTACACCTCTTGGTTGCCGAGGCCAGCACGGCAATTTACTGAAGCGAGCGCATTGCGCCCAGGCGGCAGCGGACTTTGTTGCTTCGGGAGTGCTCTTGCTGTAAAATTTGAACGGCTGCAGCTGCGCGAAGCAAGTGTACCTATTTTCACTCTCTCTCTGTCTGCCTTTGAGGCGACTGTAATTTCACTTTAAACGCAACTGGAGGCGGGAGCAACCTGATGAGAGTAGGTGGACTTCGGTACATGTAATTTAGAAATTGCTTTCAAGCTTTGAGGACATACACCTTCGCGCCATCTGCTTTCCCCGTCTCTTTGGCACTTTATAGTATGTGCTGCATGCTCTGCATTCCAAAGAAACACGCCTGTCTCTCTCCCTCTCTCACGTTCTTCTTCTTTTTGTAGCTGCTGTTGTAGAAGATGCTATGCTCTTTAATCGCTGTAACATAGAGTGCTTGCACAAGCCAACAACTTTTGCGTGTTTTTTTTTTTTTTCTCTTCCCAAGACGTTTCTGCCATTATTCACTAACTCTCGTTCTTAGTATGCAATGGAGCGTTAGCTCACGCCATCTACCTTTCTTTCTGTATTGCAAAGTCCGCAGGTTTTCCTAGTTCCGTACACAGATGGCGCCAATGCGTTTTGGCGCCAGGTTCGAACGACCTCGCTCTACTCGTGTTTGGCATTTGAATGTTTCAAAGGGGTTTGCGACAGGGGGTGGTTCTTGTGCAAGGCTGAGCTTTCCAGCTGCGTTTAAGCTATGCTAGCATGTGTGCGTATATATATATATATATATATATATATATATATATATATATATATATATATATATATATATATATAAATACACAAACACACACACACACACATGCATATATACATACACACACACGGTAATGGTAAAGATGATGAGGTAGCACTTTTTTTTTTCTTTTTTTTACAATGCCTGTGTTTCAGATGGCGATCTTTCTCCCCTCTATGTTTCCGGTTGGAAGGAGTGTGCAGCGTTTTCTATATTTATTTTGTCATTCACTTCTATGTTGCTCGTCTTCGTACATGGGGCATGCTACCTAATTCTACCGGTCGATTCGACACGTTGCGATCCGTCCCGGCCTGTGCCGTATCAAAATTTTCAGTGGGCCTTGCGGTAAATAAAAAGAAATGAAGGAAATGCGCGTAGTATATTACAATTGCACACGGGCTTGAAACGAAGCCCTCAAGGAAGGTCACCTTGAGCGGTCGCATTCAGACGGAAGTAAGCATTCCCCTGGCGCGTTTTTTTTCCGCTCGCCTGTTCCGTTTTCTACGAGGTTGCCTTGGTTGGTTTCGCGTTACAAGCAAGCTTGCACTCGGGTCTCGTTTCTACGCGACAGCGTTTCGTTAACAGCGAAAGACTGAGGCGTTGCGAATTCATCCGTGAGATAGGGAGCGTTGAGTCTGTACACAGGCTGAATTTTATAATATTGCCCACGCTGTTGCTGAGGTTACCCATGTCGGCAGGGCGCCCACAAGGCAGTAGTACAATGAAGTGAAGTGAAGGACATCGCTTCTCGGCCTTTTGGCTAAGATCAAAGTGTAGTATCTGTTCTTATCAGCTTAATATCTGATACGGGTTCTATATGGACCCACGATATTAAACCTATTTTTGGAAGTTGGCGGAGTGCTTGAAGCCTGCTTCACCTCCGCCGCAGGTCGGCCCGGTATTGCACTACCTCCGGGATCGGCCCCGCTCACTTAGGTGAGACTTCATTCAATCAAAATGAAGAGCACAAGCTCAACGCGAGCACTGACTTGACACGCACCATTCCTATACTACACGCAACGATGCCGGTTCGCGGACCACGAGAGTAATTAAACTGCCACTCCATCTGTGTGTAGCGTCGCACTTGTTGCGTCGCAAATGGGACAGCCGCTCCAGCAAATTTCTAGTTATGGGCTTCGAGAAAAATTAATGAAAGCAAAAGAAAGAACCAGAATTCCTATTTGTCCGATGTCTCTGAATGATTGTCTCCTGTAAAGAGCCACTTGGGGGGATGGGGGGTAGGATTAGCCGTGGGGTTCGCAATCAATATGAATCCCACTCAAAGCCAACACTGGATTTTGGAGTTCACTATCGCTTGGATCCGTAAACCACCGCGCCCACGCAAGCTCGCCCTGCCGCCGAAATCCGCTGCCCAAGTGGAAGAAAGATTCCCTATGAAAGAAAAATAGAGTGCCCGATTTCTGGCAACTACTGTGCAGCCTTTGTGTACACATTTTCGCAGCAGTGGGACCGAGCGCCTCGAAAACAAACTTGTCGTATGCCCGAATGTGGCGAAATATATTCAAGGGTTAAAAGGTGCCTCATCTTTCTAACCTGTATGTTACGAAGACCTGTTGCTACCTTTTCATCATGAACATCATCATCATCATCATCCTGGCTACGCCCACTGCAGGGCAAAGGCATCTCCCATGATCCTCCAAGTACCCCGGTCAGGTGCCGATTGTCGCCATGTAGTCCCTAATCTAATCTGCCCTCCTACCTTTCTGCCACCCCCTGCTACGCTTCCCTCCTCTCGGAATTCAGTCTGTAACCCTTAATGGCCACCGGTTATCTTCCCCCCAGATTGCATGCCCTGCGCATGCCCATTTGTTTTTCCTGGTTTAAACTTTGGTGTCATTAACGAGCGTTTGTTCTCGCACACCCCAATCTGCTCTATTCCGATCCCCCCGTGACGCCACACCCATCATCCTTCTTTCCAGAGCCCGTTGCGTCGCCCTCAGTTACCCTTCGGTAATCCTCAAAGCTTTTTGTTGGGACACTCGTGGCATCTTTCTCGTTTAATGAAGTCAAATTTTTTTCAGTTTTGGGGGAAAACTCAATGAGCTAGGCGCGATTGTGTCCCTGGCGCCGCTCTCAACAAGATGGCGGCGCCCATGCTTTTTGCCTGCAGGTTCGGCCCTACGCAGAACACGCCTGCCGGGCAGTGTAGCCACGTTGAAGGGGCAAAGCGTAGTGCAGTGAAGCGCTTGCTCGGGCGAAAAACGCAAATATGAGCCAAACAGGAATTTCCATTATTGGAAATTCCAGTTCAGTTTGCGCATTGCGTTCGCCTAAGGTAAAGAACACAAATGCGAGTGCCACAGCAGTCAAGTCAAAGCTTAGGATTGCGTACCATTTTTTTTTTTTTTTTCGTGCCTTTTACTCCTGGCCTGCGTGGCCCTAGCGCGCATGCACACGAAAGTAATGAAATGGTGAAAACACGAAATAATGCGGTGCGGCTGTATCATATCTATTTTGTGCGCTTTGTTCTTTGTGGACTACAGCGGTGTGCGTCATGAGAAAGTTTCGGTGCCCTTCTTGGGTGACCAGTGAAGCTATATTTAAAACCACATTGATTTGTACGGTTATTGCTACAAACTGCGTGTGGGTGTTTTTCTTTTTCGCTGCCAACGATGGGTTATCGCAACCGCGATCGGTTCTGCTGCTACGCTAGACGCGTGCTTGCCAACGGTTGGCTCTATACGCGACCCGCGACGCGTGGTCGGCACATTCAAGCAGTCAATTGCAAACCGTTCCAAGAAAAAGGATGTACTCCACTTGCCACCTAGTTCGACGATTGTACTTTCTGACCCTCGAGGAAGCGCCGCCATCCCACGTTTTCTATAATACGATAAGATTCAGAGCGACCGCGACCACTTGTCTTTGTCAATATCTCGGAAACGCTTTCTTTTTCTTTTTTTTTTTAAATCCAGATACTCAGACGCGCCCGTGTTCACGCGCACTTGCTCTCTCCGATAAGCAGGGAAGCTCGGTTGGGGTGGTGTCGGGCCTTGCGCATGCGCTGCTGAGCTCGTCGCTTCGCCGGCCGGTCGATGCTGGCGCGGTACTGGTAATGAACTTCGACGTGCATGGTGAAACGTCACTTTGTATTGCCACTGTAGACTAGCAATGCAATGTGTTTGCGAGCGATTGGATAAATGAGAAAGCGTGCACTGTCTACAGTTTATGCCCCTCTAGAGTAGTGGAAATGTTGCTCCAAGTGTTAGGTTTGTAATTTGCGCCTACGAACATGAACTAAACAAAGAAAATGGTCTGCAGCCGCCTTCGCTTCATAAAATTCCCGTACGAAGAAATTTCCGTGCGCGAATGAGAGAGCAAAAGAGAGAAACCATGCTAAGAAGAATGGCTGCCTTTTACGTGATCTCGCGCATGAAACCAGACGATGGATTAATTTTAGCCGTTCATTTTGATTTGCCGAATGTAAACCGGAACACTTTCTCCACGCGGTCTTCAGATTTGAATGGCAATCAATCACATCCTTTCTTTTTTTTTTTTTTTTCTGTTTCTTTCTATCTGGAACCGAAAGAATTCAGAACGCCATTTCAATCTTAGATTCGATTAGATATCGTGACTGGTATGCTGAAATATCACGCCTTATCTGGTGTTAACCTTCTTGATCACGGCAATAAAAAATCGCCAGTTCCCGAACTTTAATCGCGCCGAAGATGAACCGATATGCTGGATTCTTATTGTCATGATTTTATAGAAAGCGCTGGTTCTATGGCTAGCTTTGAGGAAAAGAAAAACATCGTTCAGGAATGTATAACTCTAAACAACTAAAAAAAAAATCTGCCGGCAATTGGTACTACAACGAGAGTACTGAGAATACTGGAAAAGATGAAATCCAATCATGCTGAACTGAACTGAAATTATTTCATCAAGACATGCCCCGAAAAACGTGGCCACTTTCAATGATAATTTCAAATGTGATTTCTTTCTTTTTTTTTTTCTTTTTTACGACGGATAATCTGTCTCGCGTGTGT
>NW_027315499.1:0-22075 GCF_023375885.2 Dermacentor andersoni
GCTGGTGTACTTGGTGACGGCTTTGGTGCCCTCGGACACGGCGTGTTTGGCCAGCTCGCCGGGCAACAGCAGACGCACGGCAGTCTGGATCTCCCGGCTCGTGATGGTCGAGCGCTTGTTGTAGTGAGCCAGACGGGACGACTCCGCGGCGATACGCTCGAAGATGTCGTTCACGAAGCTGTTCATGATAGACATGGCCTTGCTGGAGACTCCAGTGTCCGGGTGCACCTGCTTCAGCACCTTGTAGATATAGATGGAGAAGCTCTCCTTCCTGCGGCGCTTCTTCTTCTTCTTGTCGGTGGCGCGCACGTTCTTCTGCGCCTTGCCGGCCTTCTTCACGGCCTTACCGCTGGGCTGGGGAGGCATCGCACCGTTGTGAGTAGCCGAGCAAACGAGATCGGAATACGCGCGACCGGTCGCGCGCGCCCCGTTTTTATCGCGGGAGGGTGGTGTTCACGCGACCTCGCATATCCGCGCGCGCCATTGGTCCGCGCGGCCTCTCTCCCTTTCCCTCGCGCTTTCCTTTGGGACCGGCGGCGGCGACAGCGGCGAAGGCACTACGAGCACGGCTCAAATCGCTCACAGATCGCGACTGCGTCAGTCGTGCGTTTCTCTGTCTCACTCTACGCATCAGCAGCACCAGCATGTCCGGACGCGGCAAAGGCGGCAAGGCGAAGGGCAAGAGCAAGACGCGTTCCAGCCGCGCGGGTCTCCAGTTCCCCGTGGGCCGTATCCACCGTCTCCTGCGCAAGGGAAACTACGCCGAGCGCGTCGGAGCGGGCGCTCCCGTCTACCTCGCGGCCGTCCTCGAGTACCTGGCTGCCGAAGTGCTCGAGCTCGCTGGCAACGCGGCTCGTGACAACAAGAAGACCAGGATCATCCCCCGCCACCTGCAGCTCGCCATCCGCAACGACGAGGAGCTGAACAAGCTGCTCTCCGGCGTGACGATCGCGCAGGGCGGCGTCTTGCCCAACATCCAAGCTGTGCTTCTCCCAAAGAAGACCGAGAAGAAGGCGTAAGCGAGCAGCTCCCAGCCGCCGGACTACAGTCGCGCTCGTCGCACAACCCAACGGTCCTTGTCAGGACCACCGAAATGCGTGTGACGGCAGGGTTTTGCTTGGCAATCCCGTTCTCTGCGCCCGTTTCCCTCTGTTTGAATTAGCGCAACCGTGCCTGTTGAACTGACGCTGCTGCTAGCTAGCTGGCATGTCAGTGCACGAATGTAGATAGAAAGCGAGCTTCAGGGTGTCCGGGGGCGCACAGGGACGAGCCTCACTGCAAGTAGCGTACGATTCGCGTAGTGGAATGTGATAGGCGATCGGGCCCTTGAAAACAAACAAAAAATGGCCCATATCCGCAACCAGCATGCACTTATGAGCCAGGCAGGTATGCATGAGGAACGTGAACAAACGCATGCATGGCATACCAATACACAAAAGCTTGCACGCAACATCGGCCGCATTAATTTCGTCTTCGTGCGCGGCTTCTTCGCATGAATGCGCGAACCGTTTTGCAACGAACGCGCATTTTGTTTCTTTTTTTTTTTCCTCTCTCTCGTCTTGCTCGAGCGCGCGCAATACTTACCATATGCATCCGAAACGAGGCACCACCTCGCACCGGCAGCTCACCACAGACACACACACAGAGAAAAAATATTGATAATAAAAAATAACAACAAAACAGACAGACCGAGAGGGTACGGTTGGAGTACGTGGTCTCGCGTGCTCCCGTGGCCGAAGCAAACATGTAGGTGGTCCTGAGAAGGACCGTTTTGTGTTGCTTGCCTGACCGAGGCTGCGGCGCAGACAGCGGCCGAACCGAACTTAGGCGCGCTCGCCACGGATGCGCCGGGCCAGCTGGATGTCCTTCGGCATGATGGTAACGCGCTTGGCGTGGATGGCGCACAGGTTGGTGTCCTCGAAGAGACCGACCAGGTAGGCCTCGCTGGCCTCCTGAAGGGCCATCACAGCCGAACTCTGGAATCGGAGGTCGGTCTTGAAATCCTGAGCGATTTCCCTCACCAAGCGCTGGAACGGCAGCTTGCGGATGAGAAGTTCGGTCGACTTCTGGTAGCGGCGAATTTCACGAAGGGCCACGGTCCCAGGCCTGTACCGATGCGGTTTCTTAACCCCACCTGTGGCAGGTGCACTCTTGCGAGCAGCCTTGGTAGCAAGCTGCTTACGCGGAGCCTTCCCACCGGTGCTCTTACGGGCGGTTTGCTTGGTCCTGGCCATGGCGAACGGAGCGAGCGTCCGAAGTCGTCGACTGCCGGAGTGAAAATGACCCCTGCGCCGCGCGCGTCGTGCTTCGCCGCACTACTCTTCTCCTCTCCAACTCACCCGCCGATTGGCCAGCGCCAGCGCAGCCGTCTCGGGCGGTGCGGCGCACGCCGCCGCCGCCGTTCGCCAGGATGCTGGAGGAGGCACGTTTTCGCGCGGGCGCCTTGTTCGCGGCTAAGGAAAGCACATTCGCAGGCGGTTTAATTGAGTTTAAACACGACAGCATGCTGCGCTGTTCTCTTTCGTTTCAGCCAACACCACAATCTCGCTTATACCGCCGCGCGTCGTGAATTGCCAGTGCCGAGTGTGAGACCACACCACTAATCTCGACAGTGGTTAGCGCTCCACGCCCAACGCCATGGGAGCTGTTATCGCGATCTGCGCGCGACGGAGATGGGTGTGCATGTTTAGGCTACATTATTGCTTGTTCACTGCATTGCTTTGATCATGCTGCTGCTCGTTTCACGAACTACAAGTGCGCGCCACGGTGCCTTCTCGAGGGGCAACTACATCGTGGTGTGGCCGCACTCGGCAGCAAACCCTCTCGCATATGCAGACATGCCAGTACCACACTTTCCCGTCCACGCATTGAAGAACGCGAGGCCCGCATTCGCATCGCAAGATTAACGACAAACTTACGTATGGTCTACCAGCACCACTTCAGAGTTACAGAGAAAACGATGTACTTCCGCTCTAAGAGCGAATTTGGAATACAATATTGACAGGTGTTGAACGCGCGTTAGGAGACACGTTAGGAGCATCAACCAACGCTTCGCAGGCGCGACCCCAAGCACGGCTTCCGCGTGCCACGTATTCGGTACACAGTTTTCGCACTTGCAAGGTTTTGACAAACAATCATCAAACGCAACACTTTGCTCTATACAGAGCGTACATTTCGTCAGCTAGCTTTTTCGATTGCATTCCCGCACGCAACTTCGCCACAGGATCGACGGCGTTGTTGTCATGTTATAGCGAAGCTCCAGCTCGGCAGCCGCCGGCAGAAATCTATTTCCTCGCCAACTAACGCACCGAATTTGGTGCGCCTAATTGCGTGTAAAAGAAAACGTTCAAATCGCGCGCCTGCAACAGCGCAATTTTCAACTGATGCCGAGCTCTTCCTCATTTTTTTAATTATTCTCAGTGATTGTGGAAAACTGTGAAATGGAAGAGAGGAAAAAAAAAAAGAGCAGTTCAAGTGTGCGCTTTAAAGCTCCGTCGCGCAGCAATGGAACCGGATTTGGAAATTCTGTTAATTGCACAAGGCGATATGTATAAAGGGAACACAATTTATACGCCTCGATAAGATATACCATTCATGCGTGAGTATGACTTTTACAATACCTTCATAGACATGAGAGGCGTTTTCGATGGGATGAAAATTTTTAGACAGAACTTGCGTTAGTTGTTGTGTGCAATTCACACGATCGCGGTACCGATTTGTATTGTTGAGATATGAAACTTTGTACTTCTTAACCTGCCAGTACTCGTGCATTATGGAAGGAAAAAAAGAAACGTCACCGCACCACCACACGTTTTTCTCACATGCAACAAGCTTCGTTTACATGGCTGCATTAGTTCTCTCGTGACAACCCGTTGTTTTCTCTTGGGTGTGTTCCGATGCATTACTTGGAGTTCACCTCCGAGCTACACGCACGACCCGTATGACCTCATTGCGCACTGTGTACGCCTTGCTTCGTCCTCGGCTATTCCCTTTGCACGCACATGCCAGTGAGTTCACAGTAGCAATCCATACATAAACAAGAGAAAAGAAATAACCAAAAGTGCCGAGTTTCTTCAAAGTAAGCGGCCCGTACATTTTCTCCGGCTGCTCCTTCCCCATTTGTTTACCTGTTGAGCCATCATCTCGCTTTGCTATACGTCAAGGCCATAGGCGCACACATTTCCCGGCGGCTTCGTGGGAGAAATGTAAAATAATTGGCGCGAGCTTGGCTTTCATTAAACGCAACACGAATGCGAAATCCGTGCGATGGCGACGGCCGGCGCGTGTCAGTTTCTCTTACCTTCGCGTGCCAATACATGCGACATGAGTGAGGGAGCAGCCGGTTCAAATTCGGAATCTTTCTGTACAGCAGCTTTCACATTTACGATTTTCCAGGGATGCAGCGGCAAGAGGTAGTCTTGTGCACTTTGGCGCTTCCACGCAATGACATTACGCAACCGCCTTACAGCGCATAAATACGCGTGGCACAAACTGCCAAAAGGACAAATGTTCACACGTAGGACAGGAGGCTCCATCTGGCGGCGAAGAGTTCGACAAATACGCGATGCACCGCTCAAATCGCCAAGCGGGCGGCCGCTCGTCTCCCGCTTGGCATGCACAAATACGTTGCTCGAAAAAGTTTGTTTTCTTTAAACGCAGCGCATGTCCAGCGCCCGCTTCCTTACCGATCTAAGTATATGGCGCGAACAAGGTCGCCCAGCATCACCTACGCGCACGCATGACGAAAGAGCGAGTCGTATACAAATAACGAGAGAAAATGAGCCTGCACTGTGAAAGCATATTTCTGTCTAGGCAAGCACACTTCACCGCTCTGCTCCTGTATTTTATTTTCCTCTTGTTTTGGGCGACTCGGGGGTGCATTGGCTTGCAAGAACCACATTGACCTCGAACCAACTGCTTATCACCTATAGCGCGCGCATAAGAAATCCCCCTGTGCACGAGTATTACAGACAACAGCACCAATGAAAACAGCACGCCCCTCGGTGTCTACCGCGCGCACCCTCGTCCACTTGAATACAACGCAGTGAGCCCGGTTCTAGCGACAGCTACCTAGCTAATCTCCTCACCTTTCCATTCATTTGCGTCGCTCAAAAGAGTTACGCAATTGTGAATCGCACGGTGGCAGTCCACGGCCGCCCATCGCGCATGCAACAACCACAAGGCTAGACGAGGGACACGACGGGCGCTCAGCTCGTAGGCCAAGAGGACTGGCACATTATTGTTTCTCCGACGCAAACCAACGAAGCCGTGCGAATGCAGCTCAGAATGCAGCTCAGGCTCGCTCATTTAACGCTTGCACTGGAGAGAACAAATAACTGCTGTCTGTAGAAAACTCGCTTTCAGCTGTTACACACTGGCCCGTGCCGGGCAATATTTTCCTCGTGCTTTGCTTCGTTGCATATCCACACGAGCTATTGCTGTGAAATATGGGGCCTTACTTAACTTAAGTGTGCCCGCTGACCGCCACGCTCGGCGTATGTAACCGAGTGCTGCCGCCCGGCTCATACTCTTCTCCAAGGGAGTAGAAGAAGCGAGCCACTTCAAAGCGACAAAATGCGCATCGACGAGCTTACGATTACCTTTCTTTTAATCATCATGCCACTCTGGCTGGCTCAACAAGGGTCCAACCAAAGGCGACAACTGAGCTGCACGAACGACCGGCACGTCGCAACTAGGACACGCTGAGGGCGGGCGAAATGGCAGCAACACAACACGCAGTGGCGAGCGCAAATGCAATCGAGCAGAGCTCGCCTTGCGAGGGCGAAAAACTATGCTACCTACGCCTTATGAATACACGCGGTTGCGCTCGCTCACCTGACCAAGTTCACCGCGCGTGTCTCGTACGGCCGAACGCGAGATAATGGCGTGCAAAAGAGGGTTAACGGAGCAGGAGATCGCAAATCCTGCGCATCACTGCCGAAGCACCAAGTGGGTAGCCCTGAAGAGGGCTGTTGGGTTCTTCAGAGGAGCTGATGCGCTGCTTGCAGACGACGTCGCGCACGCGCGCTGCTTAGCCTCCGAAACCGTAGAGGGTGCGGCCCTGACGCTTGAGGGCATACACAACGTCCATGGCGGTCACGGTCTTGCGCTTGGCGTGCTCAGTGTAGGTGACGGCGTCCCGAATCACGTTCTCGAGGAACACCTTGAGCACACCGCGTGTCTCCTCGTAGATCAGGCCGGAGATACGCTTGACACCGCCACGGCGAGCGAGGCGACGGATGGCAGGCTTGGTGATGCCTTGGATGTTGTCACGCAACACCTTACGATGACGCTTCGCGCCACCCTTGCCGAGCCCCTTGCCGCCCTTGCCACGTCCAGACATCTCGGCTGTTGCTGCTGCTTCGGAGCGAGTCAGGAAAGCGAATGCCGCGTCCTTGCGCCGCGACTGAGCGACGAAGCCGCGCCGCAAAAAAGAGGGCGAGGAGGATGAACGCGCGCCGATTGGCTCCCGGGCAGCGCGGCCTCTCTTCGCGAGTGAGTCGCTGGTTGCTGCACTGAGCCCTGCTTAGGCCACGCACTGAGTTCAAGACAAGTGGCCTCGCAACACAATCGCAGAGTTTACTTTTGTTTTTCTTATGTTGTCTCTTTTTGGGCATTCCACACTGCAACGTAGGCTGATGTTCAACCAGCCTCCCTTCTTATTTTGCTCAACTCGCCAAGGGAAAAACAAACGTGTCAACAATGTTATTGTGGTATGTTGCACGCACTCACTGCTCGTGTCGCGCCCCAGGAACAAGTTTATTGTGTTCTCATAATTGTGATTACTCGTTCTATTCACCGTTAGCTCGGCTACGCTTGCAAGTGCACCCTGGTCATTGCCGCAAAGCACACCGCGCGCACAACTTCAAACTCAGCCACGCCAACACGGTTCGCTTGATCACTAGTCGCAAAACAGGGCGCGCTCATGCTCCGCTCGCCTCAGGCGTTTCAAATTTCGCACGCAGGCACCGCTGACTGGTGCCCACACGACCGTCAAATTTCGTCGCGATAGCTTACGTAGCCTCGCAGATAGCGTCAGCGAAATCAGCCTAAGACGCGCGCGCGAGCCAAATTCAGCATTCTAGGGGACGGAAGAGAGCGAGGGCAGTGCTGGCGGCGCTCCGACCTCCTCCCTCTCCCATCGCGCCCAGCCCGTACGAAGGCAGCTACGCAGGACGCGCGCGCAACCGCTATGCAGTATGCGGAGAGCCGCGCGCATCTCTCCTTTTTCCACTTCAAATTACCACTACATTTGTAATAACAGCGTAAAATTTCCCTTACGCGCTGCTGCTTCGTGAACGTGCTAACGCATTTCCGCTCGCCAGCCACTGCTACAGCGATGCGGCGCTGACAGCACGCGGCTCTAAATTTCAGTCCGGAGCACTGCTCTATACGTGCGGCCGGCCGCCGAGTGGGCATTCTAGCACACGCAGCGACCGACGACATTAGTTCTAGCAGCCATAGAGGCACACCTCGGGACCCGCAAATGCGCGTCGACCGAAAATAAGAAATAAAATGTGAAAAAACGGACGAGGGCTGCCTGCTTTTAAAACTTACGCTACATCAGAATTAAGTAAATGTGCAGCAACGACCGCCTCATCAGCCTAGGTGTGCGAAACACGCGCCGTGGCAATTAGTGCAGGCGAACGTGGCCGCTCGCGCGGAGTCGGCTCACGCGCCCTATACTCGCTTTGTTTGTGTTGTTGTGCTGAGCGCCTGGCGTTCTGTGCGTTTCTGCTACGAAACTTTTAGCACACGCGCTGTCGCAATGAGAACGCGTTGTCCGACAGCGCGCGTCGGGTTTTTTTTCTAAACGAGGAAGCGTCGAACAGAGGGAACGGACGGAATCGTCGAGATTCTCACTACATCCCAATGCCAATGCAGACACTTTGGGTGGCTCTGAGAAGAGCCGTTGGGTGTGGGCTGGGCGGACGAGCGCTCGGTCGCCTACTTGGAGCTGGTGTACTTGGTGACGGCTTTGGTGCCCTCGGACACGGCGTGTTTGGCCAGCTCGCCGGGCAACAGCAGACGCACGGCAGTCTGGATCTCCCGGCTCGTGATGGTCGAGCGCTTGTTGTAGTGAGCCAGACGGGACGACTCCGCGGCGATACGCTCGAAGATGTCGTTCACGAAGCTGTTCATGATAGACATGGCCTTGCTGGAGACTCCAGTGTCCGGGTGCACCTGCTTCAGCACCTTGTAGATATAGATGGAGAAGCTCTCCTTCCTGCGGCGCTTCTTCTTCTTCTTGTCGGTGGCGCGCACGTTCTTCTGCGCCTTGCCGGCCTTCTTCACGGCCTTACCGCTGGGCTGGGGAGGCATCGCACCGTTGTGAGTAGCCGAGCAAACGAGATCGGAATACGCGCGACCGGTCGCGCGCGCCCCGTTTTTATCGCGGGAGGGTGGTGTTCACGCGACCTCGCATATCCGCGCGCGCCATTGGTCCGCGCGGCCTCTCTCCCTTTCCCTCGCGCTTTCCTTTGGGACCGGCGGCGGCGACAGCGGCGAAGGCACTACGAGCACGGCTCAAATCGCTCACAGATCGCGACTGCGTCAGTCGTGCGTTTCTCTGTCTCACTCTACGCATCAGCAGCACCAGCATGTCCGGACGCGGCAAAGGCGGCAAGGCGAAGGGCAAGAGCAAGACGCGTTCCAGCCGCGCGGGTCTCCAGTTCCCCGTGGGCCGTATCCACCGTCTCCTGCGCAAGGGAAACTACGCCGAGCGCGTCGGAGCGGGCGCTCCCGTCTACCTCGCGGCCGTCCTCGAGTACCTGGCTGCCGAAGTGCTCGAGCTCGCTGGCAACGCGGCTCGTGACAACAAGAAGACCAGGATCATCCCCCGCCACCTGCAGCTCGCCATCCGCAACGACGAGGAGCTGAACAAGCTGCTCTCCGGCGTGACGATCGCGCAGGGCGGCGTCTTGCCCAACATCCAAGCTGTGCTTCTCCCAAAGAAGACCGAGAAGAAGGCGTAAGCGAGCAGCTCCCAGCCGCCGGACTACAGTCGCGCTCGTCGCACAACCCAACGGTCCTTGTCAGGACCACCGAAATGCGTGTGACGGCAGGGTTTTGCTTGGCAATCCCGTTCTCTGCGCCCGTTTCCCTCTGTTTGAATTAGCGCAACCGTGCCTGTTGAACTGACGCTGCTGCTAGCTAGCTGGCATGTCAGTGCACGAATGTAGATAGAAAGCGAGCTTCAGGGTGTCCGGGGGCGCACAGGGACGAGCCTCACTGCAAGTAGCGTACGATTCGCGTAGTGGAATGTGATAGGCGATCGGGCCCTTGAAAACAAACAAAAAATGGCCCATATCCGCAACCAGCATGCACTTATGAGCCAGGCAGGTATGCATGAGGAACGTGAACAAACGCATGCATGGCATACCAATACACAAAAGCTTGCACGCAACATCGGCCGCATTAATTTCGTCTTCGTGCGCGGCTTCTTCGCATGAATGCGCGAACCGTTTTGCAACGAACGCGCATTTTGTTTCTTTTTTTTTTTCCTCTCTCTCGTCTTGCTCGAGCGCGCGCAATACTTACCATATGCATCCGAAACGAGGCACCACCTCGCACCGGCAGCTCACCACAGACACACACACAGAGAAAAAATATTGATAATAAAAAATAACAACAAAACAGACAGACCGAGAGGGTACGGTTGGAGTACGTGGTCTCGCGTGCTCCCGTGGCCGAAGCAAACATGTAGGTGGTCCTGAGAAGGACCGTTTTGTGTTGCTTGCCTGACCGAGGCTGCGGCGCAGACAGCGGCCGAACCGAACTTAGGCGCGCTCGCCACGGATGCGCCGGGCCAGCTGGATGTCCTTCGGCATGATGGTAACGCGCTTGGCGTGGATGGCGCACAGGTTGGTGTCCTCGAAGAGACCGACCAGGTAGGCCTCGCTGGCCTCCTGAAGGGCCATCACAGCCGAACTCTGGAATCGGAGGTCGGTCTTGAAATCCTGAGCGATTTCCCTCACCAAGCGCTGGAACGGCAGCTTGCGGATGAGAAGTTCGGTCGACTTCTGGTAGCGGCGAATTTCACGAAGGGCCACGGTCCCAGGCCTGTACCGATGCGGTTTCTTAACCCCACCTGTGGCAGGTGCACTCTTGCGAGCAGCCTTGGTAGCAAGCTGCTTACGCGGAGCCTTCCCACCGGTGCTCTTACGGGCGGTTTGCTTGGTCCTGGCCATGGCGAACGGAGCGAGCGTCCGAAGTCGTCGACTGCCGGAGTGAAAATGACCCCTGCGCCGCGCGCGTCGTGCTTCGCCGCACTACTCTTCTCCTCTCCAACTCACCCGCCGATTGGCCAGCGCCAGCGCAGCCGTCTCGGGCGGTGCGGCGCACGCCGCCGCCGCCGTTCGCCAGGATGCTGGAGGAGGCACGTTTTCGCGCGGGCGCCTTGTTCGCGGCTAAGGAAAGCACATTCGCAGGCGGTTTAATTGAGTTTAAACACGACAGCATGCTGCGCTGTTCTCTTTCGTTTCAGCCAACACCACAATCTCGCTTATACCGCCGCGCGTCGTGAATTGCCAGTGCCGAGTGTGAGACCACACCACTAATCTCGACAGTGGTTAGCGCTCCACGCCCAACGCCATGGGAGCTGTTATCGCGATCTGCGCGCGACGGAGATGGGTGTGCATGTTTAGGCTACATTATTGCTTGTTCACTGCATTGCTTTGATCATGCTGCTGCTCGTTTCACGAACTACAAGTGCGCGCCACGGTGCCTTCTCGAGGGGCAACTACATCGTGGTGTGGCCGCACTCGGCAGCAAACCCTCTCGCATATGCAGACATGCCAGTACCACACTTTCCCGTCCACGCATTGAAGAACGCGAGGCCCGCATTCGCATCGCAAGATTAACGACAAACTTACGTATGGTCTACCAGCACCACTTCAGAGTTACAGAGAAAACGATGTACTTCCGCTCTAAGAGCGAATTTGGAATACAATATTGACAGGTGTTGAACGCGCGTTAGGAGACACGTTAGGAGCATCAACCAACGCTTCGCAGGCGCGACCCCAAGCACGGCTTCCGCGTGCCACGTATTCGGTACACAGTTTTCGCACTTGCAAGGTTTTGACAAACAATCATCAAACGCAACACTTTGCTCTATACAGAGCGTACATTTCGTCAGCTAGCTTTTTCGATTGCATTCCCGCACGCAACTTCGCCACAGGATCGACGGCGTTGTTGTCATGTTATAGCGAAGCTCCAGCTCGGCAGCCGCCGGCAGAAATCTATTTCCTCGCCAACTAACGCACCGAATTTGGTGCGCCTAATTGCGTGTAAAAGAAAACGTTCAAATCGCGCGCCTGCAACAGCGCAATTTTCAACTGATGCCGAGCTCTTCCTCATTTTTTTAATTATTCTCAGTGATTGTGGAAAACTGTGAAATGGAAGAGAGGAAAAAAAAAAAGAGCAGTTCAAGTGTGCGCTTTAAAGCTCCGTCGCGCAGCAATGGAACCGGATTTGGAAATTCTGTTAATTGCACAAGGCGATATGTATAAAGGGAACACAATTTATACGCCTCGATAAGATATACCATTCATGCGTGAGTATGACTTTTACAATACCTTCATAGACATGAGAGGCGTTTTCGATGGGATGAAAATTTTTAGACAGAACTTGCGTTAGTTGTTGTGTGCAATTCACACGATCGCGGTACCGATTTGTATTGTTGAGATATGAAACTTTGTACTTCTTAACCTGCCAGTACTCGTGCATTATGGAAGGAAAAAAAGAAACGTCACCGCACCACCACACGTTTTTCTCACATGCAACAAGCTTCGTTTACATGGCTGCATTAGTTCTCTCGTGACAACCCGTTGTTTTCTCTTGGGTGTGTTCCGATGCATTACTTGGAGTTCACCTCCGAGCTACACGCACGACCCGTATGACCTCATTGCGCACTGTGTACGCCTTGCTTCGTCCTCGGCTATTCCCTTTGCACGCACATGCCAGTGAGTTCACAGTAGCAATCCATACATAAACAAGAGAAAAGAAATAACCAAAAGTGCCGAGTTTCTTCAAAGTAAGCGGCCCGTACATTTTCTCCGGCTGCTCCTTCCCCATTTGTTTACCTGTTGAGCCATCATCTCGCTTTGCTATACGTCAAGGCCATAGGCGCACACATTTCCCGGCGGCTTCGTGGGAGAAATGTAAAATAATTGGCGCGAGCTTGGCTTTCATTAAACGCAACACGAATGCGAAATCCGTGCGATGGCGACGGCCGGCGCGTGTCAGTTTCTCTTACCTTCGCGTGCCAATACATGCGACATGAGTGAGGGAGCAGCCGGTTCAAATTCGGAATCTTTCTGTACAGCAGCTTTCACATTTACGATTTTCCAGGGATGCAGCGGCAAGAGGTAGTCTTGTGCACTTTGGCGCTTCCACGCAATGACATTACGCAACCGCCTTACAGCGCATAAATACGCGTGGCACAAACTGCCAAAAGGACAAATGTTCACACGTAGGACAGGAGGCTCCATCTGGCGGCGAAGAGTTCGACAAATACGCGATGCACCGCTCAAATCGCCAAGCGGGCGGCCGCTCGTCTCCCGCTTGGCATGCACAAATACGTTGCTCGAAAAAGTTTGTTTTCTTTAAACGCAGCGCATGTCCAGCGCCCGCTTCCTTACCGATCTAAGTATATGGCGCGAACAAGGTCGCCCAGCATCACCTACGCGCACGCATGACGAAAGAGCGAGTCGTATACAAATAACGAGAGAAAATGAGCCTGCACTGTGAAAGCATATTTCTGTCTAGGCAAGCACACTTCACCGCTCTGCTCCTGTATTTTATTTTCCTCTTGTTTTGGGCGACTCGGGGGTGCATTGGCTTGCAAGAACCACATTGACCTCGAACCAACTGCTTATCACCTATAGCGCGCGCATAAGAAATCCCCCTGTGCACGAGTATTACAGACAACAGCACCAATGAAAACAGCACGCCCCTCGGTGTCTACCGCGCGCACCCTCGTCCACTTGAATACAACGCAGTGAGCCCGGTTCTAGCGACAGCTACCTAGCTAATCTCCTCACCTTTCCATTCATTTGCGTCGCTCAAAAGAGTTACGCAATTGTGAATCGCACGGTGGCAGTCCACGGCCGCCCATCGCGCATGCAACAACCACAAGGCTAGACGAGGGACACGACGGGCGCTCAGCTCGTAGGCCAAGAGGACTGGCACATTATTGTTTCTCCGACGCAAACCAACGAAGCCGTGCGAATGCAGCTCAGAATGCAGCTCAGGCTCGCTCATTTAACGCTTGCACTGGAGAGAACAAATAACTGCTGTCTGTAGAAAACTCGCTTTCAGCTGTTACACACTGGCCCGTGCCGGGCAATATTTTCCTCGTGCTTTGCTTCGTTGCATATCCACACGAGCTATTGCTGTGAAATATGGGGCCTTACTTAACTTAAGTGTGCCCGCTGACCGCCACGCTCGGCGTATGTAACCGAGTGCTGCCGCCCGGCTCATACTCTTCTCCAAGGGAGTAGAAGAAGCGAGCCACTTCAAAGCGACAAAATGCGCATCGACGAGCTTACGATTACCTTTCTTTTAATCATCATGCCACTCTGGCTGGCTCAACAAGGGTCCAACCAAAGGCGACAACTGAGCTGCACGAACGACCGGCACGTCGCAACTAGGACACGCTGAGGGCGGGCGAAATGGCAGCAACACAACACGCAGTGGCGAGCGCAAATGCAATCGAGCAGAGCTCGCCTTGCGAGGGCGAAAAACTATGCTACCACGCCTTATGAATACACGCGGTTGCGCTCGCTCACCTGACCAAGTTCACCGCGCGTGTCTCGTACGGCCGAACGCGAGATAATGGCGTGCAAAAGAGGGTTAACGGAGCAGGAGATCGCAAATCCTGCGCATCACTGCCGAAGCACCAAGTGGGTAGCCCTGAAGAGGGCTGTTGGGTTCTTCAGAGGAGCTGATGCGCTGCTTGCAGACGACGTCGCGCACGCGCGCTGCTTAGCCTCCGAAACCGTAGAGGGTGCGGCCCTGACGCTTGAGGGCATACACAACGTCCATGGCGGTCACGGTCTTGCGCTTGGCGTGCTCAGTGTAGGTGACGGCGTCCCGAATCACGTTCTCGAGGAACACCTTGAGCACACCGCGTGTCTCCTCGTAGATCAGGCCGGAGATACGCTTGACACCGCCACGGCGAGCGAGGCGACGGATGGCAGGCTTGGTGATGCCTTGGATGTTGTCACGCAACACCTTACGATGACGCTTCGCGCCACCCTTGCCGAGCCCCTTGCCGCCCTTGCCACGTCCAGACATCTCGGCTGTTGCTGCTAGCTTCGGAGCGAGTCAGGAAAGCGAATGCCGCGTCCTTGCGCCGCGACTGAGCGACGAAGCCGCGCCGCAAAAAAGAGGGCGAGGAGGATGAACGCGCGCCGATTGGCTCCCGGGCAGCGCGGCCTCTCTTCGCGAGTGAGTCGCTGGTTGCTGCACTGAGCCCTGCTTAGGCCACGCACTGAGTTCAAGACAAGTGGCCTCGCAACACAATCGCAGAGTTTACTTTTGTTTTTCTTATGTTGTCTCTTTTTGGGCATTCCACACTGCAACGTAGGCTGATGTTCAACCAGCCTCCCTTCTTATTTTGCTCAACTCGCCAAGGGAAAAACAAACGTGTCAACAATGTTATTGTGGTATGTTGCACGCACTCACTGCTCGTGTCGCGCCCCAGGAACAAGTTTATTGTGTTCTCATAATTGTGATTACTCGTTCTATTCACCGTTAGCTCGGCTACGCTTGCAAGTGCACCCTGGTCATTGCCGCAAAGCACACCGCGCGCACAACTTCAAACTCAGCCACGCCAACACGGTTCGCTTGATCACTAGTCGCAAAACAGGGCGCGCTCATGCTCCGCTCGCCTCAGGCGTTTCAAATTTCGCACGCAGGCACCGCTGACTGGTGCCCACACGACCGTCAAATTTCGTCGCGATAGCTTACGTAGCCTCGCAGATAGCGTCAGCGAAATCAGCCTAAGACGCGCGCGCGAGCCAAATTCAGCATTCTAGGGGACGGAAGAGAGCGAGGGCAGTGCTGGCGGCGCTCCGACCTCCTCCCTCTCCCATCGCGCCCAGCCCGTACGAAGGCAGCTACGCAGGACGCGCGCGCAACCGCTATGCAGTATGCGGAGAGCCGCGCGCATCTCTCCTTTTTCCACTTCAAATTACCACTACATTTGTAATAACAGCGTAAAATTTCCCTTACGCGCTGCTGCTTCGTGAACGTGCTAACGCATTTCCGCTCGCCAGCCACTGCTACAGCGATGCGGCGCTGACAGCACGCGGCTCTAAATTTCAGTCCGGAGCACTGCTCTATACGTGCGGCCGGCCGCCGAGTGGGCATTCTAGCACACGCAGCGACCGACGACATTAGTTCTAGCAGCCATAGAGGCACACCTCGGGACCCGCAAATGCGCGTCGACCGAAAATAAGAAATAAAATGTGAAAAAACGGACGAGGGCTGCCTGCTTTTAAAACTTACGCTACATCAGAATTAAGTAAATGTGCAGCAACGACCGCCTCATCAGCCTAGGTGTGCGAAACACGCGCCGTGGCAATTAGTGCAGGCGAACGTGGCCGCTCGCGCGGAGTCGGCTCACGCGCCCTATACTCGCTTTGTTTGTGTTGTTGTGCTGAGCGCCTGGCGTTCTGTGCGTTTCTGCTACGAAACTTTTAGCACACGCGCTGTCGCAATGAGAACGCGTTGTCCGACAGCGCGCGTCGGGTTTTTTTTCTAAACGAGGAAGCGTCGAACAGAGGGAACGGACGGAATCGTCGAGATTCTCACTACATCCCAATGCCAATGCAGACACTTTGGGTGGCTCTGAGAAGAGCCGTTGGGTGTGGGCTGGGCGGACGAGCGCTCGGTCGCCTACTTGGAGCTGGTGTACTTGGTGACGGCTTTGGTGCCCTCGGACACGGCGTGTTTGGCCAGCTCGCCGGGCAACAGCAGACGCACGGCAGTCTGGATCTCCCGGCTCGTGATGGTCGAGCGCTTGTTGTAGTGAGCCAGACGGGACGACTCCGCGGCGATACGCTCGAAGATGTCGTTCACGAAGCTGTTCATGATAGACATGGCCTTGCTGGAGACTCCAGTGTCCGGGTGCACCTGCTTCAGCACCTTGTAGATATAGATGGAGAAGCTCTCCTTCCTGCGGCGCTTCTTCTTCTTCTTGTCGGTGGCGCGCACGTTCTTCTGCGCCTTGCCGGCCTTCTTCACGGCCTTACCGCTGGGCTGGGGAGGCATCGCACCGTTGTGAGTAGCCGAGCAAACGAGATCGGAATACGCGCGACCGGTCGCGCGCGCCCCGTTTTTATCGCGGGAGGGTGGTGTTCACGCGACCTCGCATATCCGCGCGCGCCATTGGTCCGCGCGGCCTCTCTCCCTTTCCCTCGCGCTTTCCTTTGGGACCGGCGGCGGCGACAGCGGCGAAGGCACTACGAGCACGGCTCAAATCGCTCACAGATCGCGACTGCGTCAGTCGTGCGTTTCTCTGTCTCACTCTACGCATCAGCAGCACCAGCATGTCCGGACGCGGCAAAGGCGGCAAGGCGAAGGGCAAGAGCAAGACGCGTTCCAGCCGCGCGGGTCTCCAGTTCCCCGTGGGCCGTATCCACCGTCTCCTGCGCAAGGGAAACTACGCCGAGCGCGTCGGAGCGGGCGCTCCCGTCTACCTCGCGGCCGTCCTCGAGTACCTGGCTGCCGAAGTGCTCGAGCTCGCTGGCAACGCGGCTCGTGACAACAAGAAGACCAGGATCATCCCCCGCCACCTGCAGCTCGCCATCCGCAACGACGAGGAGCTGAACAAGCTGCTCTCCGGCGTGACGATCGCGCAGGGCGGCGTCTTGCCCAACATCCAAGCTGTGCTTCTCCCAAAGAAGACCGAGAAGAAGGCGTAAGCGAGCAGCTCCCAGCCGCCGGACTACAGTCGCGCTCGTCGCACAACCCAACGGTCCTTGTCAGGACCACCGAAATGCGTGTGACGGCAGGGTTTTGCTTGGCAATCCCGTTCTCTGCGCCCGTTTCCCTCTGTTTGAATTAGCGCAACCGTGCCTGTTGAACTGACGCTGCTGCTAGCTAGCTGGCATGTCAGTGCACGAATGTAGATAGAAAGCGAGCTTCAGGGTGTCCGGGGGCGCACAGGGACGAGCCTCACTGCAAGTAGCGTACGATTCGCGTAGTGGAATGTGATAGGCGATCGGGCCCTTGAAAACAAACAAAAAATGGCCCATATCCGCAACCAGCATGCACTTATGAGCCAGGCAGGTATGCATGAGGAACGTGAACAAACGCATGCATGGCATACCAATACACAAAAGCTTGCACGCAACATCGGCCGCATTAATTTCGTCTTCGTGCGCGGCTTCTTCGCATGAATGCGCGAACCGTTTTGCAACGAACGCGCATTTTGTTTCTTTTTTTTTTTCCTCTCTCTCGTCTTGCTCGAGCGCGCGCAATACTTACCATATGCATCCGAAACGAGGCACCACCTCGCACCGGCAGCTCACCACAGACACACACACAGAGAAAAAATATTGATAATAAAAAATAACAACAAAACAGACAGACCGAGAGGGTACGGTTGGAGTACGTGGTCTCGCGTGCTCCCGTGGCCGAAGCAAACATGTAGGTGGTCCTGAGAAGGACCGTTTTGTGTTGCTTGCCTGACCGAGGCTGCGGCGCAGACAGCGGCCGAACCGAACTTAGGCGCGCTCGCCACGGATGCGCCGGGCCAGCTGGATGTCCTTCGGCATGATGGTAACGCGCTTGGCGTGGATGGCGCACAGGTTGGTGTCCTCGAAGAGACCGACCAGGTAGGCCTCGCTGGCCTCCTGAAGGGCCATCACAGCCGAACTCTGGAATCGGAGGTCGGTCTTGAAATCCTGAGCGATTTCCCTCACCAAGCGCTGGAACGGCAGCTTGCGGATGAGAAGTTCGGTCGACTTCTGGTAGCGGCGAATTTCACGAAGGGCCACGGTCCCAGGCCTGTACCGATGCGGTTTCTTAACCCCACCTGTGGCAGGTGCACTCTTGCGAGCAGCCTTGGTAGCAAGCTGCTTACGCGGAGCCTTCCCACCGGTGCTCTTACGGGCGGTTTGCTTGGTCCTGGCCATGGCGAACGGAGCGAGCGTCCGAAGTCGTCGACTGCCGGAGTGAAAATGACCCCTGCGCCGCGCGCGTCGTGCTTCGCCGCACTACTCTTCTCCTCTCCAACTCACCCGCCGATTGGCCAGCGCCAGCGCAGCCGTCTCGGGCGGTGCGGCGCACGCCGCCGCCGCCGTTCGCCAGGATGCTGGAGGAGGCACGTTTTCGCGCGGGCGCCTTGTTCGCGGCTAAGGAAAGCACATTCGCAGGCGGTTTAATTGAGTTTAAACACGACAGCATGCTGCGCTGTTCTCTTTCGTTTCAGCCAACACCACAATCTCGCTTATACCGCCGCGCGTCGTGAATTGCCAGTGCCGAGTGTGAGACCACACCACTAATCTCGACAGTGGTTAGCGCTCCACGCCCAACGCCATGGGAGCTGTTATCGCGATCTGCGCGCGACGGAGATGGGTGTGCATGTTTAGGCTACATTATTGCTTGTTCACTGCATTGCTTTGATCATGCTGCTGCTCGTTTCACGAACTACAAGTGCGCGCCACGGTGCCTTCTCGAGGGGCAACTACATCGTGGTGTGGCCGCACTCGGCAGCAAACCCTCTCGCATATGCAGACATGCCAGTACCACACTTTCCCGTCCACGCATTGAAGAACGCGAGGCCCGCATTCGCATCGCAAGATTAACGACAAACTTACGTATGGTCTACCAGCACCACTTCAGAGTTACAGAGAAAACGATGTACTTCCGCTCTAAGAGCGAATTTGGAATACAATATTGACAGGTGTTGAACGCGCGTTAGGAGACACGTTAGGAGCATCAACCAACGCTTCGCAGGCGCGACCCCAAGCACGGCTTCCGCGTGCCACGTATTCGGTACACAGTTTTCGCACTTGCAAGGTTTTGACAAACAATCATCAAACGCAACACTTTGCTCTATACAGAGCGTACATTTCGTCAGCTAGCTTTTTCGATTGCATTCCCGCACGCAACTTCGCCACAGGATCGACGGCGTTGTTGTCATGTTATAGCGAAGCTCCAGCTCGGCAGCCGCCGGCAGAAATCTATTTCCTCGCCAACTAACGCACCGAATTTGGTGCGCCTAATTGCGTGTAAAAGAAAACGTTCAAATCGCGCGCCTGCAACAGCGCAATTTTCAACTGATGCCGAGCTCTTCCTCATTTTTTTAATTATTCTCAGTGATTGTGGAAAACTGTGAAATGGAAGAGAGGAAAAAAAAAAAGAGCAGTTCAAGTGTGCGCTTTAAAGCTCCGTCGCGCAGCAATGGAACCGGATTTGGAAATTCTGTTAATTGCACAAGGCGATATGTATAAAGGGAACACAATTTATACGCCTCGATAAGATATACCATTCATGCGTGAGTATGACTTTTACAATACCTTCATAGACATGAGAGGCGTTTTCGATGGGATGAAAATTTTTAGACAGAACTTGCGTTAGTTGTTGTGTGCAATTCACACGATCGCGGTACCGATTTGTATTGTTGAGATATGAAACTTTGTACTTCTTAACCTGCCAGTACTCGTGCATTATGGAAGGAAAAAAAGAAACGTCACCGCACCACCACACGTTTTTCTCACATGCAACAAGCTTCGTTTACATGGCTGCATTAGTTCTCTCGTGACAACCCGTTGTTTTCTCTTGGGTGTGTTCCGATGCATTACTTGGAGTTCACCTCCGAGCTACACGCACGACCCGTATGACCTCATTGCGCACTGTGTACGCCTTGCTTCGTCCTCGGCTATTCCCTTTGCACGCACATGCCAGTGAGTTCACAGTAGCAATCCATACATAAACAAGAGAAAAGAAATAACCAAAAGTGCCGAGTTTCTTCAAAGTAAGCGGCCCGTACATTTTCTCCGGCTGCTCCTTCCCCATTTGTTTACCTGTTGAGCCATCATCTCGCTTTGCTATACGTCAAGGCCATAGGCGCACACATTTCCCGGCGGCTTCGTGGGAGAAATGTAAAATAATTGGCGCGAGCTTGGCTTTCATTAAACGCAACACGAATGCGAAATCCGTGCGATGGCGACGGCCGGCGCGTGTCAGTTTCTCTTACCTTCGCGTGCCAATACATGCGACATGAGTGAGGGAGCAGCCGGTTCAAATTCGGAATCTTTCTGTACAGCAGCTTTCACATTTACGATTTTCCAGGGATGCAGCGGCAAGAGGTAGTCTTGTGCACTTTGGCGCTTCCACGCAATGACATTACGCAACCGCCTTACAGCGCATAAATACGCGTGGCACAAACTGCCAAAAGGACAAATGTTCACACGTAGGACAGGAGGCTCCATCTGGCGGCGAAGAGTTCGACAAATACGCGATGCACCGCTCAAATCGCCAAGCGGGCGGCCGCTCGTCTCCCGCTTGGCATGCACAAATACGTTGCTCGAAAAAGTTTGTTTTCTTTAAACGCAGCGCATGTCCAGCGCCCGCTTCCTTACCGATCTAAGTATATGGCGCGAACAAGGTCGCCCAGCATCACCTACGCGCACGCATGACGAAAGAGCGAGTCGTATACAAATAACGAGAGAAAATGAGCCTGCACTGTGAAAGCATATTTCTGTCTAGGCAAGCACACTTCACCGCTCTGCTCCTGTATTTTATTTTCCTCTTGTTTTGGGCGACTCGGGGGTGCATTGGCTTGCAAGAACCACATTGACCTCGAACCAACTGCTTATCACCTATAGCGCGCGCATAAGAAATCCCCCTGTGCACGAGTATTACAGACAACAGCACCAATGAAAACAGCACGCCCCTCGGTGTCTACCGCGCGCACCCTCGTCCACTTGAATACAACGCAGTGAGCCCGGTTCTAGCGACAGCTACCTAGCTAATCTCCTCACCTTTCCATTCATTTGCGTCGCTCAAAAGAGTTACGCAATTGTGAATCGCACGGTGGCAGTCCACGGCCGCCCATCGCGCATGCAACAACCACAAGGCTAGACGAGGGACACGACGGGCGCTCAGCTCGTAGGCCAAGAGGACTGGCACATTATTGTTTCTCCGACGCAAACCAACGAAGCCGTGCGAATGCAGCTCAGAATGCAGCTCAGGCTCGCTCATTTAACGCTTGCACTGGAGAGAACAAATAACTGCTGTCTGTAGAAAACTCGCTTTCAGCTGTTACACACTGGCCCGTGCCGGGCAATATTTTCCTCGTGCTTTGCTTCGTTGCATATCCACACGAGCTATTGCTGTGAAATATGGGGCCTTACTTAACTTAAGTGTGCCCGCTGACCGCCACGCTCGGCGTATGTAACCGAGTGCTGCCGCCCGGCTCATACTCTTCTCCAAGGGAGTAGAAGAAGCGAGCCACTTCAAAGCGACAAAATGCGCATCGACGAGCTTACGATTACCTTTCTTTTAATCATCATGCCACTCTGGCTGGCTCAACAAGGGTCCAACCAAAGGCGACAACTGAGCTGCACGAACGACCGGCACGTCGCAACTAGGACACGCTGAGGGCGGGCGAAATGGCAGCAACACAACACGCAGTGGCGAGCGCAAATGCAATCGAGCAGAGCTCGCCTTGCGAGGGCGAAAAACTATGCTACCACGCCTTATGAATACACGCGGTTGCGCTCGCTCACCTGACCAAGTTCACCGCGCGTGTCTCGTACGGCCGAACGCGAGATAATGGCGTGCAAAAGAGGGTTAACGGAGCAGGAGATCGCAAATCCTGCGCATCACTGCCGAAGCACCAAGTGGGTAGCCCTGAAGAGGGCTGTTGGGTTCTTCAGAGGAGCTGATGCGCTGCTTGCAGACGACGTCGCGCACGCGCGCTGCTTAGCCTCCGAAACCGTAGAGGGTGCGGCCCTGACGCTTGAGGGCATACACAACGTCCATGGCGGTCACGGTCTTGCGCTTGGCGTGCTCAGTGTAGGTGACGGCGTCCCGAATCACGTTCTCGAGGAACACC
>NW_027315500.1:0-22028 GCF_023375885.2 Dermacentor andersoni
GCAGAAAACTTCAATCTCGTCTACCAAAGATGCATGTGCATGCTTAAAACGCGTTTTTCGCACAAATCGTGCGCGGGTGCTAAAAAGAGCAGCATCGGCATGCTTAGTACGTTGTTTGGTAGAAATCCACGTGGGCGTTCAGCGAAAAGCACCATTTGCATGCACATCTTGTGGTTTTGCAGAAAACTTCAATCTCGTCTACCAAAAAGATGCATGTGCATGCTTAAAACGCGTTTTCGCACGAATCCGTGCGCGGGTGCTAAAAAGAGCAGCATCGGCATGTTTAGCACGTTGTTTGGTAGAAATCCACGTGCGCGTTCTGCGAAAAGCCACCATTTGCATGCAACATCTTGTGGTTTTGCAGAAAACTTCAATCTCGTCTACCAAAAGATGCATGTGCATGCTTTAAAACGCGTTTTCGCACGAATCCGTGCGCGGGTGCTAAAAAGAGGAGCATCGGCATGCTTAGCACGTTGGTTGGTAGAAATACCACGTGCGCGTTCTGCGAAAAGCACCATTTGCATGCAGATCTTGTGGTTTTGCAGAAAACTTCGATTCTCGTCTACCAAAAGATGCATGTGCATGCTTAAAACGCGTTTTCGCACGAATCCGTGCGCGGGTGCTAAAAAGAGCAGCATCGGCATGCTTAGCACGTCGTTTGGTAGAAATCCACGTGCGCGTTCTGCGAAAAGCACCATTTGCATGCACATCCTTGTGGTTTTGCAGAAAACTTCAATCTCGTCTACCAAAAGATGCATGTGCATGCTTAAAACGCGTTTTCGCGCAATCCGTGCGCGGGTGCTAAAAAGAGCAGCATCGGCATGCTTAGCACGTCGTTTGGTAGAAATCCACGTGCGCGTTTTGCCAAAAGCACCATTTGCATGCACATCTTGTGGTTTTGCAGAAAACTTCAATCTCGTCTACCAAAAGATGCATGTGCATGCTTAAAACGCGTTTTCGCACGAATCCGTGCGCGGGTGCTAAAAAGAGCAGCATCGGCATGCTTGGCACGTTGTTTGGTAGAAATCCACGTGCGCGTTCTGCGAAAAGCGCCATTTGCATGCACATTTTGTGGTTTTGCAGAAAACTTCAATCTCGTCTACCAAAAGATGCATGTGCATGCTTAAAACGCGTTTTCGCACGAATCCGTGCGCGGGTGCTAAAAAGAGCAGCATCGGCATGCTTAGCACGTTCTTTGGTAGAAATCCACGTGCGCGTTCTTCGAAAAGCACCATTTGCATGCACATCTTGTGGTTTTGCAGAAAACTTCAATCTCGTCTACCAAAAGATGCATGTGCATGCTTAAAACGCGTTTTCGCACAAATCCGCGCGCGGGTGCTAAAAAGAGCAGCATCGGCATGCTTAGCACGTCGTTTGGTAGAAATCCACGTGGGCGTTCTGCGAAAAGCACCATTTGCATGCACATCTTGTGGTTTTGCAGAAAACTTCAATCTCGTCTACCAAAAGATGCATGTGCATGCTTAAAACGCGTTTTCGCACAAATCCGTGCGCGGGTGCTAAAAAGAGCAGCATCGGCATGCTTAGCACGTCGTTTGGTAGAAATCCACGTGCGCGTTCTGCCAAAAGCACCATTTGCATGCACATCTTGTGGTTTTGCAGAAAACTTCATCCGCGTCTACCAAAAGATGCATGTGCATGCTTAAAACGCGTTTTCGCGCGAATCCGTGCGCGGGTGCTAAAAAGAGCAGCATCGGCATGCTTAGCACGTCGTTTGGTAGAAATCCACGTGCGCGTTTTGCCAAAAGCACCATTTGCATGCACATCTTGTGGTTTTGCAGAAAACTTCAATCTCGTCTACCAAAAGATGCATGTGCATGCTTAAAACGCGTTTTCGCACGAATCCGTGCGCGGGTGCTAAAAAGAGCAGCATCGGCATGCTTGGCACGTTGTTTGGTAGAAATCCACGTGCGCGTTCTGCGAAAAGCGCCATTTGCATGCACATCTTGTGGTTTTGCAGAAAACTTCAATCTCGTCTACCAAAAGATGCATGTGCATGCTTAAAACGCGTTTTCGCACAAATCCGTGCGCGGGTGCTAAAAAGAGCAGCATCGGCATGCTTAGCACGTCGTTTGGTAGAAATCCACGTGCGCGTTCTGCCAAAAGCACCATTTGCATGCACATCTTGTGGTTTTGCAGAAAACTTCATCCGCGTCTACCAAAAGATGCATGTGCATGCTTAAAACGCGTTTTCGCGCGAATCCGTGCGCGGGTGCTAAAAAGAGCAGCATCGGCATGCTTAGCACGTCGTTTGGTAGAAATCCACGTGCGCGTTTTGCCAAAAGCACCATTTGCATGCACATCTTGTGGTTTTGCAGAAAACTTCAATCTCGTCTACCAAAAGATGCATGTGCATGCTTAAAACGCGTTTTCGCACGAATCCGTGCGCGGGTGCTAAAAAGAGCAGCATCGGCATGCTTGGCACGTTGTTTGGTAGAAATCCACGTGCGCGTTCTGCGAAAAGCGCCATTTGCATGCACATTTTGTGGTTTTGCAGAAAACTTCAATCTCGTCTACCAAAAGATGCATGTGCATGCTTAAAACGCGTTTTCGCACGAATCCGTGCGCGGGTGCTAAAAAGAGCAGCATCGGCATGCTTAGCACGTTCTTTGGTAGAAATCCACGTGCGCGTTCTTCGAAAAGCACCATTTGCATGCACATCTTGTGGTTTTGCAGAAAACTTCAATCTCGTCTACCAAAAGATGCATGTGCATGCTTAAAACGCGTTTTCGCACAAATCCGCGCGCGGGTGCTTAAAAGAGCAGCATCGGCATGCTTAGCGCGTCGTTTGGTAGAAATCCACGTGGGCGTTCTGCGAAAAGCACCATTTGCATGCACATCTTGTGGTTTTGCAGAAAACTTCAATCTCGTCTACCAAAAGATGCATGTGCATGCTTAAAACGCGTTTTCGCACGAATCCGTGCGCGGGTGCTAAAAAGAGCAGCATCGGCATGCTTAGCACGTTGTTTGGTAGAAATCCACGTGCGCGTTCTGCGAAAAGCACCATTTGCATGCACATCTTGTGGTTTTGCAGAAAACTTCAATCTCGTCTACCAAAAGATGCATGTGCATGCTTAAAACGCGTTTTCGCACGAATCCGTGCGCGGGTGCTAAAAAGAGCAGCATCGGCATGCTTAGCACGTCGTTTGGTAGAAATCCACGTGCGCGTTCTGCCAAAAGCACCATTTGCATGCACATCTTGTGGTTTTGCAGAAAACTTCATCCGCGTCTACCAAAAGATGCATGTGCATGCTTAAAACGCGTTTTCGCGCGAATCCGTGCGCGGGTGCTAAAAAGAGCAGCATCGGCATGCTTAGCACGTCGTTTGGTAGAAATCCACGTGCGCGTTTTGCCAAAAGCACCATTTGCATGCACATCTTGTGGTTTTGCAGAAAACTTCAATCTCGTCTACCAAAAGATGCATGTGCATGCTTAAAACGCGTTTTCGCACGAATCCGTGCGCGGGTGCTAAAAAGAGCAGCATCGGCATGCTGAGCACGTTGTTTGGTAGAAATCCACGTGCGCGCTCTGCGAAAAGCACCATTTGCATGCACATCTTGTGGTTTTGCAGAAAACTTCAATCTCGTCTACCAAAAGATGCATGTGCATGCTTAAAACGCGTTTTCGCACGAATCCGTGCGCGGGTGCTAAAAAGAGCAGCATCGGCATGCTTAGCACGTCGTTTGGTAGAAATCCACGTGCGCGTTCTGCCAAAAGCACCATTTGCATGCACATCTTGTGGTTTTGCAGAAAACTTCATCCGCGTGTACCAAAAGATGCATGTGCATGCTTAAAACGCGTTTTCGCACGAATCCGTGCGCGGGTGCTAAAAAGAGCAGCATCGGCATGCTTAGCACGTTGT
Organism: Dermacentor andersoni; assembly: GCF_023375885.2. Taxonomy (NCBI): domain Eukaryota; kingdom Metazoa; phylum Arthropoda; class Arachnida; order Ixodida; family Ixodidae; genus Dermacentor; species Dermacentor andersoni. Next base: position 3,881 of record NW_027315500.1, read on the forward strand.
TTGGTAGAAATCCACGTGCGCGTTCTGCGAAAAGCACCATTTGCATGCACATCTTGTGGTTTTGCAGAAAACTTCAATCTCGTCTACCAAAAGATGCATGTGCATGCTTAAAACGCGTTTTCGCACGAATCCGTGCGCGGGTGCTAAAAAGAGCAGCATCGGCATGCTTAGCACGTTGTTTGGTAGAAATCCACGTGGGCGTTCTGCGAAAAGCACCATTTGCATGCACATCTTGTGGTTTTGCAGAAAACTTCATCCGCGTGTACCAAAAGATGCATGTGCATGCTTAAAACGCGTTTTCGCACGAATCCGTGCGCGGGTGCTAAAAAGAGCAGCATCGGCATGCTTAGCACGTTGTTTGGTAGAAATCCACGTGCGCGTTCTGCGAAAAGCACCATTTGCATGCACATCTTGTGGTTTTGCAGAAAACTTCAATCTCGTCTACCAAAAGATGCATGTGCATGCTTAAAACGCGTTTTCGCACGAATCCGTGCGCGGGTGCTAAAAAGAGCAGCATCGGCATGCTTAGCACGTTGTTTGGTAGAAATCCACGTGGGCGTTCTGCGAAAAGCACCATTTGCATGCACATCTTGTGGTTTTGCAGAAAACTTCAATCTCGTCTACCAAAAGATGCATGTGCATGCTTAAAACGCGTTTTCGCACGAATCCGTGCGCGGGTGCTAAAAAGAGCAGCATCGGCATGCTTAGCACGTTGTTTGGTAGAAATCCACGTGCGCGTTCTGCGAAAAGCACCATTTGCATGCACATCTTGTGGTTTTGCAGAAAACTTCATCCGCGTGTACCAAAAGATGCATGTGCATGCTTAAAACGCGTTTTCGCACGAATCCGTGCGCGGGTGCTAAAAAGAGCAGCATCGGCATGCTTAGCACGTTCTTTGGTAGAAATCCACGTGCGCGTTCTGCGAAAAGCACCATTTGCATGCACATCTTGTGGTTTTGCAGAAAACTTCAATCTCGTCTACCAAAAGATGCATGTGCATGCTTAAAACGCGTTTTCGCACGAATCCGTGCGGGGGTGCTAAAAAGAGCAGCATCGGTATGCTTAGCACGTTGTTTGGTAGAAATCCACGTGCGCGTTCTCCGAAAAGCACCATTTGCATGCACATCTTGTGGTTTTGCAGAAAACTTCAATCTCGTCTACCAAAAGATGCATGTGCATGCTTAAAACGCGTTTTCGCACAAATCCGTGCGCGGGTGCTAAAAAGAGCAGCATCGGCATGCTTAGCACGTCGTTTGGTAGAAATCCACGTGCGCGTTCTGCCAAGAGCACCATTTGCATGCACATCTTGTGGTTTTGCAGAAAACTTCAATCTCGTCTACCAAAAGATGCATGTGCATGCTTAAAACGCGTTTTCGCACGAATCCGTGCGCGGGTGCTAAAAAGAGCAGCATCGGCATGCTTAGCACGTCGTTTGGTAGAAATCCAAGTGCGCGTTCTGCCAAAGCACCATTTGCATGCACATCTTGTGGTTTTGCAGAAAACTTCATCCGCGGCTACCAAAAGATGCATGTGCATGCTTAAAACGCGTTTTCGCACGAATCCGCGCGCGGGTGCTAAAAAGAGCAGCATCGGCATGCTTAGCACGTTGTGTGGTAGAAATCCACGTGCGCGTTCTGCGAAAAGCACCATTTGCATGCACATCTTGTGGTTTCGCAGAAAACTTCAATCTCGTCTACCAAAAGATGCATGTGCATGCTTAAAACGCGTTTTCGCACAAATCCGTGCGCGGGTGCTAAAAAGAGCAGCATCGGCATGCTTAGCACGTCGTTTGGTAGAAATCCACGTGCGCGTTCTGCCAAAAGCACCATTTGCATGCACATCTTGTGGTTTTGCAGAAAACTTCATCCGCGTCTACCAAAAGATGCATGTGCATGCTTAAAACGCGTTTTCGCGCGAATCCGTGCGCGGGTGCTAAAAAGAGCAGCATCGGCATGCTTAGCACGTCGTTTGGTAGAAATCCACGTGCGCGTTTTGCCAAAAGCACCATTTGCATGCACATCTTGTGGTTTTGCAGAAAACTTCAATCTCGTCTACCAAAAGATGCATGTGCATGCTTAAAACGCGTTTTCGCACGAATCCGTGCGCGGGTGCTAAAAAGAGCAGCATCGGCATGCTTGGCACGTTGTTTGGTAGAAATCCACGTGCGCGTTCTGCGAAAAGCACCATTTGCATGCACATTTTGTGGTTTTGCAGAAAACTTCAATCTCGTCTACCAAAAGATGCATGTGCATGCTTAAAACGCGTTTTCGCACGAATCCGTGCGCGGGTGCTAAAAAGAGCAGCATCGGCATGCTTAGCACGTTCTTTGGTAGAAATCCACGTGCGCGTTCTTCGAAAAGCACCATTTGCATGCACATCTTGTGGTTTTGCAGAAAACTTCAATCTCGTCTACCAAAAGATGCATGTGCATGCTTAAAACGCGTTTTCGCACAAATCCGCGCGCGGGTGCTAAAAAGAGCAGCATCGGCATGCTTAGCACGTCGTTTGGTAGAAATCCACGTGGGCGTTCTGCGAAAAGCACCATTTGCATGCACATCTTGTGGTTTTGCAGAAAACTTCAATCTCGTCTACCAAAAGATGCATGTGCATGCTTAAAACGCATTTTCGCACGAATCCGTGCGCGGGTGCTAAAAAGAGCAGCATCGGCATGCTTAGCACGTTCTTTGGTAGAAATCCACGTGCGCGTTCTTCGAAAAGCACCATTTGCATGCACATCTTGTGGTTTTGCAGAAAACTTCAATCTCGTCTACCAAAAGATGCATGTGCATGCTTAAAACGCGTTTTCGCACAAATCCGCGCGCGGGTGCTAAAAAGAGCAGCATCGGCATGCTTAGCACGTTGTTTGGTAGAAATCCACGTGCGCGTTCTGCGAAAAGCACCATTTGCATGCACATCTTGTGGTTTCGCAGAAAACTTCAATCTCGTCTACCAAAAGATGCATGTGCATGCTTAAAACGCGTTTTCGCACAAATCCGTGCGCGGGTGCTAAAAAGAGCAGCATCGGCATGCTTAGCACGTCGTTTGGTAGAAATCCACGTGCGCGTTCTGCCAAAAGCACCATTTGCATGCACATCTTGTGGTTTTGCAGAAAACTTCATCCGCGTCTACCAAAAGATGCATGTGCATGCTTAAAACGCGTTTTCGCGCGAATCCGTGCGCGGGTGCTAAAAATAGCAGCATCGGCATGCTTAGCACGTCGTTTGGTAGAAATCCACGTGCGCGTTTTGCCAAAAGCACCATTTGCATGCACATCTTGTGGTTTTGCAGAAAACTTCAATCTCGTCTACCAAAAGATGCATGTGCATGCTTAAAACGCGTTTTCGCACGAATCCGTGCGCGGGTGCTAAAAAGAGCAGCATCGGCATGCTGAGCACGTTGTTTGGTAGAAATCCACGTGCGCGCTCTGCGAAAAGCACCATTTGCATGCACATCTTGTGGTTTTGCAGAAAACTTCAATCTCGTCTACCAAAAGATGCATGTGCATGCTTAAAACGCGTTTTCGCACGAATCCGTGCGCGGGTGCTAAAAAGAGCAGCATCGGCATGCTTAGCACGTTGTTTGGTAGAAATCCACGTGCGCGTTCTGCGAAAAGCACCATTTGCATGCACATCTTGTGGTTTTGCAGAAAACTTCAATCTCGTCTGCCAAAAGATGCATGTGCATGCTTAAAACGCGTTTTCGCACGAATCCGTGCGCGGGTGCTAAAAAGAGCAGCATCGGCATGCTTAGCACGTCGTTTGGTAGAAATCCAAGTGCGCGTTCTGCCAAAAGCACCATTTGCATGCACATCTTGTGGTTTTGCAGAAAACTTCATCCGCGGCTACCAAAAGATGCATGTGCATGCTTAAAACGCGTTTTCGCCCGAATCCGTGCGCGGGTGCTAAAAAGAGCAGCATCGGCATGCTTAGCACGTTGTTTGGTAGAAATCCACGTGCGCGTTCTGCGAAAAGCACCATTTGCATGCACATCTTGTGGTTTCGCAGAAAACTTCAATCTCGTCTACCAAAAGATGCATGTGCATGCTTAAAACGCGTTTTCGCACAAATCCGTGCGCGGGTGCTAAAAAGAGCAGCATCGGCATGCTTAGCACGTCGTTTGGTAGAAATCCACGTGCGCGTTCTGCCAAAAGCACCATTTGCATGCACATCTTGTGGTTTTGCAGAAAACTTCATCCGCGTCTACCAAAAGATGCATGTGCATGCTTAAAACGCGTTTTCGCGCGAATCCGTGCGCGGGTGCTAAAAAGAGCAGCATCGGCATGCTTAGCACGTCGTTTGGTAGAAATCCACGTGCGCGTTTTGCCAAAAGCACCATATGCATGCACATCTTGTGGTTTTGCAGAAAACTTCAATCTCGTCTACCAAAAGATGCATGTGCATGCTTAAAACGCGTTTTCGAACGAATCCGTGCGCGGGTGCTAAAAAGAGCAGCATCGCCATGCTTGGCACGTTATTTGGTAGAAATCCACGTGCGCGTTCTGCGAAAAGCGCCATTTGCATGCATATTTTGTGGTTTTGCAGAAAACTTCAATCTCGTCTACCAAAAGATGCATGTGCATGCTTAAAACGCGTTTTCGCACGAATCCGTGCGCGGGTGCTAAAAAGAGCAGCATCGGCATGCTTAGCACGTTCTTTGGTAGAAATCCACGTGCGCGTTCTTCGAAAAGCACCATTTGCATGCACATCTTGTGGTTTTGCAGAAAACTTCAATCTCGTCTACCAAAAGATGCATGTGCATGCTTAAAACGCGTTTTCGCACAAATCCGCGCGCGGGTGCTAAAAAGAGCAGCATCGGCATGCTTAGCACGTCGTTTGGTAGAAATCCACGTGGGAGTTCTGCGAAAAGCACCATTTGCATGCACATCTTGTGGTTTTGCAGAAAACTTCAATCTCGTCTACCAAAAGATGCATGTGCATGCTTAAAACGCGTTTTCGCACGAATCCGTGCGCGGGTGCTAAAAAGAGCAGCATCGGCATGCTTAGCACGTTGTTTGGTAGAAATCCACGTGCGCGTTCTGCGAAAAGCACCATTTGCATGCACATCTTGTGGTTTTGCAGAAAACTTCAATCTCGTCTACCAACAGATGCATGTGCATGCTTAAAACGCGTTTTCGCACGAATCCGTGCGCGGGTGCTAAAAAGAGCAGCATCGGCATGCTTGGCACGTTGTTTGGTAGAAATCCACGTGCGCGTTCTGCGAAAAGCACCATTTGCATGCACATTTTGTGGTTTTGCAGAAAACTTCAATCTCGTCTACCAAAAGATGCATGTGCATGCTTAAAACGCGTTTTCGCACGAATCCGTGCGCGGGTGCTAAAAAGAGCAGCATCGGCATGCTTAGCACGTTCTTTGGTAGAAATCCACGTGCGCGTTCTTCGAAAAGCACCATTTGCATGCACATCTTGTGGTTTTGCAGAAAACTTCAATCTCGTCTACCAAAAGATGCATGTGCATGCTTAAAACGCGTTTTCGCACAAATCCGCGCGCGGGTGCTAAAAAGAGCAGCATCGGCATGCTTAGCACGTTGTTTGGTAGAAATCCACGTGCGCGTTCTGCGAAAAGCACCATTTGCATGCACATCTTGTGGTTTCGCAGAAAACTTCAATCTCGTCTACCAAAAGATGCATGTGCATGCTTAAAACGCGTTTTCGCACAAATCCGTGCGCGGGTGCTAAAAAGAGCAGCATCGGCATGCTTAGCACGTCGTTTGGTAGAAATCCACGTGCGCGTTCTGCCAAAAGCACCATTTGCATGCACATCTTGTGGTTTTGCAGAAAACTTCATCCGCGTCTACCAAAAGATGCATGTGCATGCTTAAAACGCGTTTTCGCGCGAATCCGTGCGCGGGTGCTAAAAAGAGCAGCATCGGCATGCTTAGCACGTCGTTTGGTAGAAATCCACGTGCGCGTTTTGCCAAAAGCACCATTTGCATGCACATCTTGTGGTTTTGCAGAAAACTTCAATCTCGTCTACCAAAAGATGCATGTGCATGCTTAAAACGCGTTTTCGCACGAATCCGTGCGCGGGTGCTAAAAAGAGCAGCATCGGCATGCTTGGCACGTTGTTTGGTAGAAATCCACGTGCGCGTTCTGCGAAAAGCGCCATTTGCATGCACATTTTGTGGTTTTGCAGAAAACTTCAATCTCGTCTACCAAAAGATGCATGTGCATGCTTAAAACGCGTTTTCGCACGAATCCGTGCGCGGGTGCTAAAAAGAGCAGCATCGGCATGCTTAGCACGTTCTTTGGTAGAAATCCACGTGCGCGTTCTTCGAAAAGCACCATTTGCATGCACATCTTGTGGTTTTGCAGAAAACTTCAATCTCGTCTACCAAAAGATGCATGTGCATGCTTAAAACGCGTTTTCGCACAAATCCGCGCGCGGGTGCTAAAAAGAGCAGCATCGGCATGCTTAGCACGTCGTTTGGTAGAAATCCACGTGGGCGTTCTGCGAAAAGCACCATTTGCATGCACATCTTGTGGTTTTGCAGAAAACTTCAATCTCGTCTACCAAAAGATGCATGTGCATGCTTAAAACGCGTTTTCGCACGAATCCGTGCGCGGGTGCTAAAAAGAGCAGCATCGGCATGCTTAGCACGTTGTTTGGTAGAAATCCACGTGCGCGTTCTGCGAAAAGCACCATTTGCATGCACATCTTGTGGTTTTGCAGAAAACTTCATCCGCGGCTACCAAAAGATGCATGTGCATGCTTAAAACGCGTTTTCGCACGAATCCGTGCGCGGGTGCTAAAAAGAGCAGCATCGGCATGCTTAGCACGTTGTTTGGTAGAAATCCACGTGCGCGTTCTGCGAAAAGCACCATTTGCATGCACATCTTGTGGTTTCGCAGAAAACTTCAATCTCGTCTACCAAAAGATGCATGTGCATGCTTAAAACGCGTTTTCGCACAAATCCGTGCGCGGGTGCTAAAAAGAGCAGCATCGGCATGCTTAGCACGTCGTTTGGTAGAAATCCACGTGCGCGTTCTGCCAAAAGCACCATTTGCATGCACATCTTGTGGTTTTGCAGAAAACTTCATCCGCGTCTACCAAAAGATGCATGTGCATGCTTAAAACGCGTTTTCGCGCGAATCCGTGCGCGGGTGCTAAAAAGAGCAGCATCGGCATGCTTAGCACGTCGTTTGGTAGAAATCCACGTGCGCGTTTTGCCAAAAGCACCATTTGCATGCACATCTTGTGGTTTTGCAGAAAACTTCAATCTCGTCTACCAAAAGATGCATGTGCATGCTTAAAACGCGTTTTCGCACGAATCCGTGCGCGGGTGCTAAAAAGAGCAGCATCGGCATGCTTGGCACGTTGTTTGGTAGAAATCCACGTGCGCGTTCTGCGAAAAGCGCCATTTGCATGCACATTTTGTGGTTTTGCAGAAAACTTCAATCTCGTCTACCAAAAGATGCATGTGCATGCTTAAAACGCGTTTTCGCACGAATCCGTGCGCGGGTGCTAAAAAGAGCAGCATCGGCATGCTTAGCACGTTCTTTGGTAGAAATCCACGTGCGCGTTCTTCGAAAAGCACCATTTGCATGCACATCTTGTGGTTTTGCAGAAAACTTCAATCTCGTCTACCAAAAGATGCATGTGCATGCTTAAAACGCGTTTTCGCACAAATCCGCGCGCGGGTGCTAAAAAGAGCAGCATCGGCATGCTTAGCACGTCGTTTGGTAGAAATCCACGTGGGCGTTCTGCGAAAAGCACCATTTGCATGCACATCTTGTGGTTTTGCAGAAAACTTCAATCTCGTCTACCAAAAGATGCATGTGCATGCTTAAAACGCGTTTTCGCACAAATCCGTGCGCGGGTGCTAAAAAGAGCAGCATCGGCATGCTTAGCACGTCGTTTGGTAGAAATCCACGTGCGCGTTCTGCCAAAAGCACCATTTGCATGCACATCTTGTGGTTTTGCAGAAAACTTCATCCGCGTCTACCAAAAGATGCATGTGCATGCTTAAAACGCGTTTTCGCGCGAATCCGTGCGCGGGTGCTAAAAAGAGCAGCATCGGCATGCTTAGCACGTCGTTTGGTAGAAATCCACGTGCGCGTTTTGCCAAAAGCACCATTTGCATGCACATCTTGTGGTTTTGCAGAAAACTTCAATCTCGTCTACCAAAAGATGCATGTGCATGCTTAAAACGCGTTTTCGCACGAATCCGTGCGCGGGTGCTAAAAAGAGCAGCATCGGCATGCTTGGCACGTTGTTTGGTAGAAATCCACGTGCGCGTTCTGCGAAAAGCGCCATTTGCATGCACATTTTGTGGTTTTGCAGAAAACTTCAATCTCGTCTACCAAAAGATGCATGTGCATGCTTAAAACGCGTTTTCGCACGAATCCGTGCGCGGGTGCTAAAAAGAGCAGCATCGGCATGCTTAGCACGTTCTTTGGTAGAAATCCACGTGCGCGTTCTTCGAAAAGCACCATTTGCATGCACATCTTGTGGTTTTGCAGAAAACTTCAATCTCGTCTACCAAAAGATGCATGTGCATGCTTAAAACGCGTTTTCGCACAAATCCGCGCGCGGGTGCTTAAAAGAGCAGCATCGGCATGCTTAGCACGTCGTTTGGTAGAAATCCACGTGGGCGTTCTGCGAAAAGCACCATTTGCATGCACATCTTGTGGTTTTGCAGAAAACTTCAATCTCGTCTACCAAAAGATGCATGTGCATGCTTAAAACGCGTTTTCGCACGAATCCGTGCGCGGGTGCTAAAAAGAGCAGCATCGGCATGCTTAGCACGTTGTTTGGTAGAAATCCACGTGCGCGTTCTGCGAAAAGCACCATTTGCATGCACATCTTGTGGTTTTGCAGAAAACTTCAATCTCGTCTACCAAAAGATGCATGTGCATGTTTAAAACGCGTTTTCGCACGAATCCGTGCGCGGGTGCTAAAAAGAGCAGCATCGGCATGCTTGGCACGTTGTTTGGTAGAAATCCACGTGCGCGTTCTGCGAAAAGCACCATTTGCATGCACAATTTGTGGTTTTGCAGAAAACTTCAATCTCGTCTACCAAAAGATGCATGTGCATGCTTAAAACGCGTTTTCGCACGAATCCGTGCGCGGGTGCTAAAAAGAGCAGCATCGGCATGCTTAGCACGTTCTTTGGTAGAAATCCACGTGCGCGTTCTTCGAAAAGCACCATTTGCATGCACATCTTGTGGTTTTGCAGAAAACTTCAATCTCGTCTACCAAAAGATGCATGTGCATGCTTAAAACGCGTTTTCGCACAAATCCGCGCGCGGGTGCTAAAAAGAGCAGCATCGGCATGCTTAGCACGTTGTTTGGTAGAAATCCACGTGCGCGTTCTGCGAAAAGCACCATTTGCATGCACATCTTGTGGTTTCGCAGAAAACTTCAATCTCGTCTACCAAAAGATGCATGTGCATGCTTAAAACGCGTTTTCGCACAAATCCGTGCGCGGGTGCTAAAAAGAGCAGCATCGGCATGCTTAGCACGTCGTTTGGTAGAAATCCACGTGCGCGTTCTGCCAAAAGCACCATTTGCATGCACATCTTGTGGTTTTGCAGAAAACTTCATCCGCGTCTACCAAAAGATGCATGTGCATGCTTAAAACGCGTTTTCGCGCGAATCCGTGCGCGGGTGCTAAAAAGAGCAGCATCGGCATGCTTAGCACGTCGTTTGGTAGAAATCCACGTGCGCGTTTTGCCAAAAGCACCATTTGCATGCACATCTTGTGGTTTTGCAGAAAACTTCAATCTCGTCTACCAAAAGATGCATGTGCATGCTTAAAACGCGTTTTCGCACGAATCCGTGCGCGGGTGCTAAAAAGAGCAGCATCGGCATGCTGAGCACGTTGTTTGGTAGAAATCCACGTGCGCGCTCTGCGAAAAGCACCATTTGCATGCACATCTTGTGGTTTTGCAGAAAACTTCAATCTCGTCTACCAAAAGATGCATGTGCATGCTTAAAACGCGTTTTCGCACGAATCCGTGCGCGGGTGCTAAAAAGAGCAGCATCGGCATGCTTAGCACGTTGTTTGGTAGAAATCCACGTGCGCGTTCTGCGAAAAGCACCATTTGCATGCACATCTTGTGGTTTTGCAGAAAACTTCATCCGCGTCTACCAAAAGATGCATGTGCATGCTTAAAACGCGTTTTCGCACGAATCCGTGCGCGGGTGCTAAAAAGAGCAGCATCGGCATGCTTAGCACGTCGTTTGGTAGAAATCCACGTGCGCGTTCTGCCAAAAGCACCATTTGCATGCACATCTTGTGGTTTTGCAGAAAACTTCATCCGCGTGTACCAAAAGATGCATGTGCATGCTTAAAACGCGTTTTCGCACGAATCCGTGCGCGGGTGCTAAAAAGAGCAGCATCGGCATGCTTAGCACGTTGTTTGGTAGAAATCCACGTGCGCGTTCTGCGAAAAGCACCATTTGCATGCACATCTTGTGGTTTTGCAGAAAACTTCAATCTCGTCTACCAAAAGATGCATGTGCATGCTTAAAACGCGTTTTCGCACGAATCCGTGCGCGGGTGCTAAAAAGAGCAGCATCGGCATGCTTAGCACGTTGTTTGGTAGAAATCCACGTGGGCGTTCTGCGAAAAGCACCATTTGCATGCACATCTTGTGGTTTTGCAGAAAACTTCATCCGCGTCTACCAAAAGATGCATGTGCATGCTTAAAACGCGTTTTCGCACGAATCCGTGCGCGGGTGCTAAAAAGAGCAGCATCGGCATGCTTAGCACGTCGTTTGGTAGAAATCCACGTGCGCGTTCTGCCAAAAGCACCATTTGCATGCACATCTTGTGGTTTTGCAGAAAACTTCATCCGCGTGTACCAAAAGATGCATGTGCATGCTTAAAACGCGTTTTCGCACGAATCCGTGCGCGGGTACTAAAAAGAGCAGCATCGGCATGCTTAGCACGTTGTTTGGTAGAAATCCACGTGCGCGTTCTGCGAAAAGCACCATTTGCATGCACATCTTGTGGTTTTGCAGAAAACTTCAATCTCGTCTACCAAAAGATGCATGTGCATGCTTAAAACGCGTTTTCGCACGAATCCGTGCGCGGGTGCTAAAAAGAGCAGCATCGGCATGCTTAGCACGTTGTTTGGTAGAAATCCACGTGGGCGTTCTGCGAAAAGCACCATTTGCATGCACATCTTGTGGTTTTGCAGAAAACTTCATCCGCGTGTACCAAAAGATGCATGTGCATGCTTAAAACGCGTTTTCGCACGAATCCGTGCGCGGGTGCTAAAAAGAGCAGCATCGGCATGCTTAGCACGTTGTTTGGTAGAAATCCACGTGCGCGTTCTGCGAAAAGCACCATTTGCATGCACATCTTGTGGTTTTGCAGAAAACTTCAATCTCGTCTACCAAAAGATGCATGTGCATGCTTAAAACGCGTTTTCGCACGAATCCGTGCGCGGGTGCTAAAAAGAGCAGCATCGGCATGCTTAGCACGTTGTTTGGTAGAAATCCACGTGGGCGTTCTGCGAAAAGCACCATTTGCATGCACATCTTGTGGTTTTGCAGAAAACTTCAATCTCGTCTACCAAAAGATGCATGTGCATGCTTAAAACGCGTTTTCGCACGAATCCGTGCGCGGGTGCTAAAAAGAGCAGCATCGGCATGCTTAGCACGTTGTTTGGTAGAAATCCACGTGCGCGTTCTGCGAAAAGCACCATTTGCATGCACATCTTGTGGTTTTGCAGAAAACTTCATCCGCGTGTACCAAAAGATGCATGTGCATGCTTAAAACGCGTTTTCGCACGAATCCGTGCGCGGGTGCTAAAAAGAGCAGCATCGGCATGCTTAGCACGTTCTTTGGTAGAAATCCACGTGCGCGTTCTGCGAAAAGCACCATTTGCATGCACATCTTGTGGTTTTGCAGAAAACTTCAATCTCGTCTACCAAAAGATGCATGTGCATGCTTAAAACGCGTTTTCGCACGAATCCGTGCGGGGGTGCTAAAAAGAGCAGCATCGGTATGCTTAGCACGTTGTTTGGTAGAAATCCACGTGCGCGTTCTCCGAAAAGCACCATTTGCATGCACATCTTGTGGTTTTGCAGAAAACTTCAATCTCGTCTACCAAAAGATGCATGTGCATGCTTAAAACGCGTTTTCGCACAAATCCGTGCGCGGGTGCTAAAAAGAGCAGCATCGGCATGCTTAGCACGTCGTTTGGTAGAAATCCACGTGCGCGTTCTGCCAAGAGCACCATTTGCATGCACATCTTGTGGTTTTGCAGAAAACTTCAATCTCGTCTACCAAAAGATGCATGTGCATGCTTAAAACGCGTTTTCGCACGAATCCGTGCGCGGGTGCTAAAAAGAGCAGCATCGGCATGCTTAGCACGTCGTTTGGTAGAAATCCAAGTGCGCGTTCTGCCAAAAGCACCATTTGCATGCACATCTTGTGGTTTTGCAGAAAACTTCATCCGCGGCTACCAAAAGATGCATGTGCATGCTTAAAACGCGTTTTCGCACGAATCCGCGCGCGGGTGCTAAAAAGAGCAGCATCGGCATGCTTAGCACGTTGTTTGGTAGAAATCCACGTGCGCGTTCTGCGAAAAGCACCATTTGCATGCACATCTTGTGGTTTCGCAGAAAACTTCAATCTCGTCTACCAAAAGATGCATGTGCATGCTTAAAACGCGTTTTCGCACAAATCCGTGCGCGGGTGCTAAAAAGAGCAGCATCGGCATGCTTAGCACGTCGTTTGGTAGAAATCCACGTGCGCGTTCTGCCAAAAGCACCATTTGCATGCACATCTTGTGGTTTTGCAGAAAACTTCATCCGCGTCTACCAAAAGATGCATGTGCATGCTTAAAACGCGTTTTCGCGCGAATCCGTGCGCGGGTGCTAAAAAGAGCAGCATCGGCATGCTTAGCACGTCGTTTGGTAGAAATCCACGTGCGCGTTTTGCCAAAAGCACCATTTGCATGCACATCTTGTGGTTTTGCAGAAAACTTCAATCTCGTCTACCAAAAGATGCATGTGCATGCTTAAAACGCGTTTTCGCACGAATCCGTGCGCGGGTGCTAAAAAGAGCAGCATCGGCATGCTTGGCACGTTGTTTGGTAGAAATCCACGTGCCGCGTTCTGCGAAAAGCACCATTTGCATGCACATTTTGTGGTTTTGCAGAAAACTTCAATCTCGTCTACCAAAAGATGCATGTGCATGCTTAAAACGCGTTTTCGCACGAATCCGTGCGCGGGTGCTAAAAAGAGCAGCATCGGCATGCTTAGCACGTTCTTTGGTAGAAATCCACGTGCGCGTTCTTCGAAAAGCACCATTTGCATGCACATCTTGTGGTTTTGCAGAAAACTTCAATCTCGTCTACCAAAAGATGCATGTGCATGCTTAAAACGCGTTTTCGCACAAATCCGCGCGCGGGTGCTAAAAAGAGCAGCATCGGCATGCTTAGCACGTCGTTTGGTAGAAATCCACGTGGGCGTTCTGCGAAAAGCACCATTTGCATGCACATCTTGTGGTTTTGCAGAAAACTTCAATCTCGTCTACCAAAAGATGCATGTGCATGCTTAAAACGCGTTTTCGCACGAATCCGTGCGCGGGTGCTAAAAAGAGCAGCATCGCATGCTTAGCACGTTCTTTGGTAGAAATCCACGTGCGCGTTCTTCGAAAAGCACCATTTGCATGCACATCTTGTGGTTTTGCAGAAAACTTCAATCTCGTCTACCAAAAGATGCATGTGCATGCTTAAAACGCGTTTTCGCACAAATCCGCGCGCGGGTGCTAAAAAGAGCAGCATCGGCATGCTTAGCACGTTGTTTGGTAGAAATCCACGTGCGCGTTCTGCGAAAAGCACCATTTGCATGCACATCTTGTGGTTTCGCAGAAAACTTCAATCTCGTCTACCAAAAGATGCATGTGCATGCTTAAAACGCGTTTTCGCACAAATCCGTGCGCGGGTGCTAAAAAGAGCAGCATCGGCATGCTTAGCACGTCGTTTGGTAGAAATCCACGTGCGCGTTCTGCCAAAAGCACCATTTGCATGCACATCTTGTGGTTTTGCAGAAAACTTCATCCGCGTCTACCAAAGATGCATGTGCATGCTTAAAACGCGTTTTCGCGCGAATCCGTGCGCGGGTGCTAAAAATAGCAGCATCGGCATGCTTAGCACGTCGTTTGGTAGAAATCCACGTGCGCGTTTTGCCAAAAGCACCATTTGCATGCACATCTTGTGGTTTTGCAGAAAACTTCAATCTCGTCTACCAAAGATGCATGTGCATGCTTAAAACGCGTTTTCGCACGAATCCGTGCGCGGGTGCTAAAAAGAGCAGCATCGGCATGCTGAGCACGTTGTTTGGTAGAAAATCCACGTGCGCGCTCTGCGAAAAGCACCATTTGCATGCACATCTTGTGGTTTTGCAGAAAACTTCAATCTCGTCTACCAAAGATGCATGTGCATGCTTAAAACGCGTTTTCGCACGAATCCGTGCGCGGGTGCTAAAAAGAGCAGCATCGGCATGCTTAGCACGTTGTTTGGTAGAAATCCACGTGCGCGTTCTGCGAAAAGCACCATTTGCATGCACATCTTGTGGTTTTGCAGAAAACTTCAATCTCGTCTGCCAAAAGATGCATGTGCATGCTTAAAACGCGTTTTCGCACGAATCCGTGCGCGGGTGCTAAAAAGAGCAGCATCGGCATGCTTAGCACGTCGTTTGGTAGAAATCCAAGTGCGCGTTCTGGCAAAAGCACCATTTGCATGCACATCTTGTCGGTTTTGCAGAAAACTTCATCCGCGGCTACCAAAAGATGCATGTGCATGCTTAAAACGCGTTTTCGCACGAATCCGTGCGCGGGTGCTAAAAAGAGCAGCATCGGCATGCTTAGCACGTTGTTTGGTAGAAATCCACGTGCGCGTTCTGCGAAAAGCCACCATTTGCATGCACATCTTGTGGTTTCGCAGAAAACTTCAATCTCGTCTACCAAAAGATGCATGTGCATGCTTAAAACGCGTTTTCGCACAAATCCGTGCGCGGGTGCTAAAAAGAGCAGCATCGGCATGCTTAGCACGTCGTTTGGTAGAAATCCACGTGCGCGTTCTGCCAAAAGCACCATTTGCATGCACATCTTGTGGTTTTGCAGAAAACTTCATCCGCGTCTACCAAAAGATGCATGTGCATGCTTAAAACGCGTTTTCGCGCGAATCCGTGCGCGGGTGCTAAAAAGAGCAGCATCGGCATGCTTAGCACGTCGTTTGGTAGAAATCCACGTGCGCGTTTTGCCAAAAGCACCATATGCATGCACATCTTGTGGTTTTGCAGAAAACTTCAATCTCGTCTACCAAAAGATGCATGTGCATGCTTAAAAACGCGTTTTCGAACGAATCCGTGCGCGGGTGCTAAAAGAGCAGCATCGGCATGCTTGGCACGTTATTTGGTAGAAATCCACGTGCGCGTTCTGCGAAAAGCGCCATTTGCATGCATATTTTGTGGTTTTGCAGAAAACTTCAATCTCGTCTACCAAAAGATGCATGTGCATGCTTAAAACGCGTTTTCGCACGAATCCGTGCGCGGGTGCTAAAAAAGAGCAGCATCGGCATGCTTAGCACGTTCTTTGGTAGAAATCCACGTGCGCGTTCTTCGAAAAGCACCATTTGCATGCACATCTTGTGGTTTTGCAGAAAACTTCAATCTCGTCTACCAAAAGATGCATGTGCATGCTTAAAACGCGTTTTCGCACAAATCCGCGCGCGGGTGCTAAAAAGAGCAGCATCGGCATGCTTAGCACGTCGTTTGGTAGAAATCCACGTGGGAGTTCTGCGAAAAGCACCATTTGCATGCACATCTTGTGGTTTTGCAGAAAACTTCAATCTCGTCTACCAAAAGATGCATGTGCATGCTTAAAACGCGTTTTCGCACGAATCCGTGCGCGGGTGCTAAAAAGAGCAGCATCGGCATGCTTAGCACGTTGTTTGGTAGAAATCCACGTGCGCGTTCTGCGAAAAGCACCATTTGCATGCACATCTTGTGGTTTTGCAGAAAACTTCAATCTCGTCTACCAACAGATGCATGTGCATGCTTAAAACGCGTTTTCGCACGAATCCGTGCGCGGGTGCTAAAAAGAGCAGCATCGGCATGCTTGGCACGTTGTTTGGTAGAAATCCACGTGCGCGTTCTGCGAAAAGCACCATTTGCATGCACATTTTGTGGTTTTGCAGAAAACTTCAATCTCGTCTACCAAAAGATGCATGTGCATGCTTAAAACGCGTTTTCGCACGAATCCGTGCGCGGGTGCTAAAAAGAGCAGCATCGGCATGCTTAGCACGTTCTTTGGTAGAAATCCACGTGCGCGTTCTTCGAAAAGCACCATTTGCATGCACATCTTGTGGTTTTGCAGAAAACTTCAATCTCGTCTACCAAAAGATGCATGTGCATGCTTAAAAACGCGTTTTCCGCACAAATCCGCGCGCGGGTGCTAAAAAGAGCAGCAATCGGCATGCTTAGCACGTTGTTTGGTAGAAATCCACGTGCGCGTTCTGCGAAAAGCACCATTTGCATGCACATCTTGTGGTTTCGCAGAAAACTTCAATCTCGTCTACCAAAAGATGCATGTGCATGCTTAAAAACGCGTTTTCGCACAAATCCGTGCGCGGGTGCTAAAAAGAGCAGCATCGGCATGCTTAGCACGTCGTTTGGTAGAAATCCACGTGCGCGTTCTGCCAAAAGCACCATTTGCATGCACATCTTGTGGTTTTGCAGAAAACTTCATCCGCGTCTACCAAAAGATGCATGTGCATGCTTAAAACGCGTTTTCGCGCGAATCCGTGCGCGGGTGCTAAAAAGAGCAGCATCGGCATGCTTAGCACGTCGTTTGGTAGAAATCCACGTGCGCGTTTTGCCAAAAGCACCATTTGCATGCACATCTTGTGGTTTTGCAGAAAACTTCAATCTCGTCTACCAAAAGATGCATGTGCATTGCTTAAAACGCGTTTTCGCACGAATCCGTGCGCGGGTGCTAAAAAGAGCAGCATCGGCATGCTTGGCACGTTGTTTGGTAGAAATCCACGTGCGCGTTCTGCGAAAAGCGCCATTTGCATGCACATTTTGTGGTTTTGCAGAAAACTTCAATCTCGTCTACCAAAAGATGCATGTGCCATGCTTAAAACGCGTTTTTCGCACGAATCCCGTGCGCGGGGTGCTAAAAAGAGCAGCATCGGCATGCTTAGCACGTTCTTTGGTAGAAATCCACGTGCGCGTTCTTCGAAAAGCACCATTTGCATGCACATCTTGTGGTTTTGCAGAAAACTTCAATCTCGTCTACCAAAAGATGCATGTGCATGCTTAAAACGCGTTTTCGCACAAATCCGCGCGCGGGTGCTAAAAAAGAGCAGCATCGGCATGCTTAGCACGTCGTTTGGTAGAAATCCACGTGGGCGTTCTGCGAAAAGCACCATTTGCATGCACATCTTGTGGTTTTGCAGAAAAACTTCAATCTCGTCTACCAAAAGATGCATGTGCATGCTTAAAACGCGTTTTCGCACGAATCCGTGCGCGGGTGCTAAAAAGAGCAGCATCGGCATGCTTAGCACGTTGTTTGGTAGAAATCCACGTGCGCGTTCTGCGAAAAGCACCATTTGCATGCACATCTTGTGGTTTTGCAGAAAACTTCATCCGCGGCTACCAAAAGATGCATGTGCATGCTTAAAACGCGTTTTCGCACGAATCCGTGCGCGGGTGCTAAAAAGAGCAGCATCGGCATGCTTAGCACGTTGTTTGGTAGAAATCCACGTGCGCGTTCTGCGAAAAGCACCATTTGCATGCACATCTTGTGGTTTTCGCAGAAAACTTCAATCTCGTCTACCAAAAGATGCATGTGCATGCTTAAAACGCGTTTTCGCACAAATCCGTGCGCGGGTGCTAAAAAGAGCAGCATCGGCATGCTTAGCACGTCGTTTGGTAGAAATCCACGTGCGCGTTCTGCCAAAAGCACCATTTGCATGCACATCTTGTGGTTTTGCAGAAAACTTCATCCGCGTCTACCAAAAGATGCATGTGCATGCTTAAAACGCGTTTTCGCGCGAATCCGTGCGCGGGTGCTAAAAAGAGCAGCATCGGCATGCTTAGCACGTCGTTTGGTAGAAATCCACGTGCGCGTTTTGCCAAAAGCACCATTTGCATGCACATCTTGT
>NW_027315501.1:0-21935 GCF_023375885.2 Dermacentor andersoni
CACACGCGAGACAGATTACGCCGAGCGTGGCGGTCAGCGGGCACACTTAAGTTAAGTAAGGCCCCATATTTCACAGCAATAGCTCGTGTGGATATGCAACGAAGCAAAGCACGAGGAAAATATTGCCCGGCACGGGCCAGTGTGTAACAGCTGAAAGCGAGTTTTCTACAGACAGCAGTTATTTGTTCTCTCCAGTGCAAGCGTTAAATGAGCGAGCCTGAGCTGCATTCTGAGCTGCATTCGCACGGCTTCGTTGGTTTGCGTCGGAGAAACAATAATGTGCCAGTCCTCTTGGCCTACGAGCTGAGCGCCCGTCGTGTCCCTCGTCTAGCCTTGTGGTTGTTGCATGCGCGATGGGCGGCCGTGGACTACCACCGTGCGATTCACAATTGCGTAACTCTTTTGAGCGACGCAAATGAATGGAAAGGTGAGGAGATTAGCTAGGTAGCTGTCGCTAGAACCGGGCTCACTGCGTTGTATTCAAGTGGACGAGGGTGCGCGCGGTAGACACCGAGGGGCGTGCTGTTTTCATTGGTGCTGTTGTCTGTAATACTCGTGCACAGGGGGATTTCTTATGCGCGCGCTATAGGTGATAAGCAGTTGGTTCGAGGTCAATGTGGTTCTTGCAAGCCAATGCACCCCCGAGTCGCCCAAAACAAGAGGAAAATAAAATACAGGAGCAGAGCGGTGAAGTGTGCTTGCCTAGACAGAAATATGCTTTCACAGTGCAGGCTCATTTTCTCTCGTTATTTGTATACGACTCGCTCTTTCGTCATGCGTGCGCGTAGGTGATGCTGGGCGACCTTGTTCGCGCCATATACTTAGATCGGTAAGGAAGCGGGCGCTGGACATGCGCTGCGTTTAAAGAAAACAAACTTTTTCGAGCAACGTATTTGTGCATGCCAAGCGGGAGACGAGCGGCCGCCCGCTTGGCGATTTGAGCGGTGCATCGCGTATTTGTCGAACTCTTCGCCGCCAGATGGAGCCTCCTGTCCTACGTGTGAACATTTGTCCTTTTGGCAGTTTGTGCCACGCGTATTTATGCGCTGTAAGGCGGTTGCGTAATGTCATTGCGTGGAAGCGCCAAAGTGCACAAGACTACCTCTTGCCGCTGCATCCCTGGAAAATCGTAAATGTGAAAGCTGCTGTACAGAAAGATTCCGAATTTGAACCGGCTGCTCCCTCACTCATGTCGCATGTATTGGCACGCGAAGGTAAGAGAAACTGACACGCGCCGGCCGTCGCCATCGCACGGATTTCGCATTCGTGTTGCGTTTAATGAAAGCCAAGCTCGCGCCAATTATTTTACATTTCTCCCACGAAGCCGCCGGGAAATGTGTGCGCCTATGGCCTTGACGTATAGCAAAGCGAGATGATGGCTCAACAGGTAAACAAATGGGGAAGGAGCAGCCGGAGAAAATGTACGGGCCGCTTACTTTGAAGAAACTCGGCACTTTTGGTTATTTCTTTTCTCTTGTTTATGTATGGATTGCTACTGTGAACTCACTGGCATGTGCGTGCAAAGGGAATAGCCGAGGACGAAGCAAGGCGTACACAGTGCGCAATGAGGTCATACGGGTCGTGCGTGTAGCTCGGAGGTGAACTCCAAGTAATGCATCGGAACACACCCAAGAGAAAACAACGGGTTGTCACGAGAGAACTAATGCAGCCATGTAAACGAAGCTTGTTGCATGTGAGAAAAACGTGTGGTGGTGCGGTGACGTTTCTTTTTTTCCTTCCATAATGCACGAGTACTGGCAGGTTAAGAAGTACAAAGTTTCATATCTCAACAATACAAATCGGTACCGCGATCGTGTGAATTGCACACAACAACTAACGCAAGTTCTGTCTAAAAATTTTCATCCCATCGAAAACGCCTCTCATGTCTATGAAGGTATTGTAAAAGTCATACTCACGCATGAATGGTATATCTTATCGAGGCGTATAAATTGTGTTCCCTTTATACATATCGCCTTGTGCAATTAACAGAATTTCCAAATCCGGTTCCATTGCTGCGCGACGGAGCTTTAAAGCGCACACTTGAACTGCTCTTTTTTTTTTTTCCTCTCTTCCATTTCACAGTTTTCCACAATCACTGAGAATAATTAAAAAAATGAGGAAGAGCTCGGCATCAGTTGAAAATTGCGCTGTTGCAGGCGCGCGATTTGAACGTTTTCTTTTACACGCAATTAGGCGCACCAAATTCGGTGCGTTAGTTGGCGAGGAAATAGATTTCTGCCGGCGGCTGCCGAGCTGGAGCTTCGCTATAACATGACAACAACGCCGTCGATCCTGTGGCGAAGTTGCGTGCGGGAATGCAATCGAAAAAGCTAGCTGACGAAATGTACGCTCTGTATAGAGCAAAGTGTTGCGTTTGATGATTGTTTGTCAAAACCTTGCAAGTGCGAAAACTGTGTACCGAATACGTGGCACGCGGAAGCCGTGCTTGGGGTCGCGCCTGCGAAGCGTTGGTTGATGCTCCTAACGTGTCTCCTAACGCGCGTTCAACACCTGTCAATATTGTATTCCAAATTCGCTCTTAGAGCGGAAGTACATCGTTTTCTCTGTAACTCTGAAGTGGTGCTGGTAGACCATACGTAAGTTTGTCGTTAATCTTGCGATGCGAATGCGGGCCTCGCGTTCTTCAATGCGTGGAACACACGCGAGACAGATGGCATGTCTGCATATGCGAGAGGGTTTGCTGCCGAGTGCGGCCACACCACGATGTAGTTGCCCCTCGAGAAGGCACCGTGGCGCGCACTTGTAGTTCGTGAAACGAGCAGCAGCATGATCAAAGCAATGCAGTGAACAAGCAATAATGTAGCCTAAACATGCACACCCATCTCCGTCGCGCGCAGATCGCGATAACAGCTCCCATGGCGTTGGGCGTGGAGCGCTAACCACTGTCGAGATTAGTGGTGTGGTCTCACACTCGGCACTGGCAATTCACGACGCGCGGCGGTATAAGCGAGATTGTGGTGTTGGCTGAAACGAAAGAGAACAGCGCAGCATGCTGTCGTGTTTAAACTCAATTAAACCGCCTGCGAATGTGCTTTCCTTAGCCGCGAACAAGGCGCCCGCGCGAAAACGTGCCTCCTCCAGCATCCTGGCGAACGGCGGCGGCGGCGTGCGCCGCACCGCCTGAGACGGCTGCGCTGGCGCTGGCCAATCGGCGGGTGAGTTGGAGAGGAGAAGAGTAGTGCGGCGAAGCACGACGCGCGCGGCGCAGGGGTCATTTTCACTCCGGCAGTCGACGACTTCGGACGCTCGCTCCGTTCGCCATGGCCAGGACCAAGCAAACCGCCCGTAAGAGCACCGGTGGGAAGGCTCCGCGTAAGCAGCTTGCTACCAAGGCTGCTCGCAAGAGTGCACCTGCCACAGGTGGGGTTAAGAAACCGCATCGGTACAGGCCTGGGACCGTGGCCCTTCGTGAAATTCGCCGCTACCAGAAGTCGACCGAACTTCTCATCCGCAAGCTGCCGTTCCAGCGCTTGGTGAGGGAAATCGCTCAGGATTTCAAGACCGACCTCCGATTCCAGAGTTCGGCTGTGATGGCCCTTCAGGAGGCCAGCGAGGCCTACCTGGTCGGTCTCTTCGAGGACACCAACCTGTGCGCCATCCACGCCAAGCGCGTTACCATCATGCCGAAGGACATCCAGCTGGCCCGGCGCATCCGTGGCGAGCGCGCCTAAGTTCGGTTCGCGCTGTCTGCGCCGCAGCCTCGGTCAGGCAAGCAACACAAAACGGTCCTTCTCAGGACCACCTACATGTTTGCTTCGGCCACGGGAGCACGCGAGACCACGTACTCCAACCGTACCCTCTCGGTCTGTCTGTTTTGTTGTTATTTTTTATTATCAATATTTTTTCTCTGTGTGTGTGTCTGTGGTGAGCTGCCGGTGCGAGGTGGTGCCTCGTTTCGGATGCATATGGTAAGTATTGCGCGCGCTCGAGCAAGACGAGAGAGAGGAAAAAAAAAAAGAAACAAAATGCGCGTTCGTTGCAAAACGGTTCGCGCATTCATGCGAAGAAGCCGCGCACGAAGACGAAATTAATGCGGCCGATGTTGCGTGCAAGCTTTTGTGTATTGGTATGCCATGCATGCGTTTGTTCACGTTCCTCATGCATACCTGCCTGGCTCATAAGTGCATGCTGGTTGCGGATATGGGCCATTTTTTGTTTGTTTTCAAGGGCCCGATCGCCTATCACATTCCACTACGCGAATCGTACGCTACTTGCAGTGAGGCTCGTCCCTGTGCGCCCCCGGACACCCTGAAGCTCGCTTTCTATCTACATTCGTGCACTGACATGCCAGCTAGCTAGCAGCAGCGTCAGTTCAACAGGCACGGTTGCGCTAATTCAAACAGAGGGAAACGGGCGCAGAGAACGGGATTGCCAAGCAAAACCCTGCCGTCACACGCATTTCGGTGGTCCTGACAAGGACCGTTGGGTTGTGCGACGAGCGCGACTGTAGTCCGGCGGCTGGGAGCTGCTCGCTTACGCCTTCTTCTCGGTCTTCTTTGGGAGAAGCACAGCTTGGATGTTGGGCAAGACGCCGCCCTGCGCGATCGTCACGCCGGAGAGCAGCTTGTTCAGCTCCTCGTCGTTGCGGATGGCGAGCTGCAGGTGGCGGGGGATGATCCTGGTCTTCTTGTTGTCACGAGCCGCGTTGCCAGCGAGCTCGAGCACTTCGGCAGCCAGGTACTCGAGGACGGCCGCGAGGTAGACGGGAGCGCCCGCTCCGACGCGCTCGGCGTAGTTTCCCTTGCGCAGGAGACGGTGGATACGGCCCACGGGGAACTGGAGACCCGCGCGGCTGGAACGCGTCTTGCTCTTGCCCTTCGCCTTGCCGCCTTTGCCGCGTCCGGACATGCTGGTGCTGCTGATGCGTAGAGTGAGACAGAGAAACCGCACGACTGACGCAGTCGCGATCTGTGAGCGATTTGAGCCGTGCTCGTAGTGCCTTCGCCGCTGTCGCCGCCGCCGGTCCCAAAGGAAAGCGCGAGGGAAAGGGAGAGAGGCCGCGCGGACCAATGGCGCGCGCGGATATGCGAGGTCGCTGTGAACACCACCCTCCCGCGATAAAAACGGGGCGCGCGCGACCGGTCGCGCGTATTTCGATCTCGTTTGCTCGGCTACTCACAACGGTGCGATGCCTCCCCAGCCCAGCGGTAAGGCCGTGAAGAAGGCCGGCAAGGCGCAGAAGAACGTGCGCGCCACCGACAAGAAGAAGAAGAAGCGCCGCAGGAAGGAGAGCTTCTCCATCTATATCTACAAGGTGCTGAAGCAGGTGCACCCGGACACTGGAGTCTCCAGCAAGGCCATGTCTATCATGAACAGCTTCGTGAACGACATCTTCGAGCGTATCGCCGCGGAGTCGTCCCGTCTGGCTCACTACAACAAGCGCTCGACCATCACGAGCCGGGAGATCCAGACTGCCGTGCGTCTGCTGTTGCCCGGCGAGCTGGCCAAACACGCCGTGTCCGAGGGCACCAAAGCCGTCACCAAGTACACCAGCTCCAAGTAGGCGACCGAGCGCTCGTCCGCCCAGCCCACACCCAACGGCTCTTCTCAGAGCCACCCAAAGTGTCTGCATTGGCATTGGGATGTAGTGAGAATCTCGACGATTCCGTCCGTTCCCTCTGTTCGACGCTTCCTCGTTTAGAAAAAAAAACCCGACGCGCGCTGTCGGACAACGCGTTCTCATTGCGACAGCGCGTGTGCTAAAAGTTTCGTAGCAGAAACGCACAGAACGCCAGGCGCTCAGCACAACAACACAAACAAAGCGAGTATAGGGCGCGTGAGCCGACTCCGCGCGAGCGGCCACGTTCGCCTGCACTAATTGCCACGGCGCGTGTTTCGCACACCTAGGCTGATGAGGCGGTCGTTGCTGCACATTTACTTAATTCTGATGTAGCGTAAGTTTTAAAAGCAGGCAGCCCTCGTCCGTTTTTTCACATTTTATTTCTTATTTTCGGTCGACGCGCATTTGCGGGTCCCGAGGTGTGCCTCTATGGCTGCTAGAACTAATGTCGTCGGTCGCTGCGTGTGCTAGAATGCCCACTCGGCGGCCGCCCGCACGTATAGAGCAGTGCTCCGGACTGAAATTTAGAGCCGCGTGCTGTCAGCGCCGCATCGCTGTAGCAGTGGCTGGCGAGCGGAAATGCGTTAGCACGTTCACGAAGCAGCAGCGCGTAAGGGAAATTTTACGCTGTTATTACAAATGTAGTGGTAATTTGAAGTGGAAAAAGGAGAGATGCGCGCGGCTCTCCGCATACTGCATAGCGGTTGCGCGCGCGTCCTGCGTAGCTGCCTTCGTACGGGCTGGGCGCGATGGGAGAGGGAGGAGGTCGGAGCGCCGCCAGCACTGCCCTCGCTCTCTTCCGTCCCCTAGAATGCTGAATTTGGCTCGCGCGCGCGTCTTAGGCTGATTTCGCTGACGCTATCTGCGAGGCTACGTAAGCTATCGCGACGAAATTTGACGGTCGTGTGGGCACCAGTCAGCGGTGCCTGCGTGCGAAATTTGAAACGCCTGAGGCGAGCGGAGCATGAGCGCGCCCTGTTTTGCGACTAGTGATCAAGCGAACCGTGTTGGCGTGGCTGAGTTTGAAGTTGTGCGCGCGGTGTGCTTTGCGGCAATGACCAGGGTGCACTTGCAAGCGTAGCCGAGCTAACGGTGAATAGAACGAGTAATCACAATTATGAGAACACAATAAACTTGTTCCTGGGGCGCGACACGAGCAGTGAGTGCGTGCAACATACCACAATAACATTGTTGACACGTTTGTTTTTCCCTTGGCGAGTTGAGCAAAATAAGAAGGGAGGCTGGTTGAACATCAGCCTACGTTGCAGTGTGGAATGCCCAAAAAGAGACAACATAAGAAAAACAAAAGTAAACTCTGCGATTGTGTTGCGAGGCCACTTGTCTTGAACTCAGTGCGTGGCCTAAGCAGGGCTCAGTGCAGCAACCAGCGACTCACTCGCGAAGAGAGGCCGCGCTGCCCGGGAGCCAATCGGCGCGCGTTCATCCTCCTCGCCCTCTTTTTTGCGGCGCGGCTTCGTCGCTCAGTCGCGGCGCAAGGACGCGGCATTCGCTTTCCTGACTCGCTCCGAAGCAGCAGCAACAGCCGAGATGTCTGGACGTGGCAAGGGCGGCAAGGGGCTCGGCAAGGGTGGCGCGAAGCGTCATCGTAAGGTGTTGCGTGACAACATCCAAGGCATCACCAAGCCTGCCATCCGTCGCCTCGCTCGCCGTGGCGGTGTCAAGCGTATCTCCGGCCTGATCTACGAGGAGACACGCGGTGTGCTCAAGGTGTTCCTCGAGAACGTGATTCGGGACGCCGTCACCTACACTGAGCACGCCAAGCGCAAGACCGTGACCGCCATGGACGTTGTGTATGCCCTCAAGCGTCAGGGCCGCACCCTCTACGGTTTCGGAGGCTAAGCAGCGCGCGTGCGCGACGTCGTCTGCAAGCAGCGCATCAGCTCCTCTGAAGAACCCAACAGCCCTCTTCAGGGCTACCCACTTGGTGCTTCGGCAGTGATGCGCAGGATTTGCGATCTCCTGCTCCGTTAACCCTCTTTTGCACGCCATTATCTCGCGTTCGGCCGTACGAGACACGCGCGGTGAACTTGGTCAGGTGAGCGAGCGCAACCGCGTGTATTCATAAGGCGTGGTAGCATAGTTTTTCGCCCTCGCAAGGCGAGCTCTGCTCGATTGCATTTGCGCTCGCCACTGCGTGTTGTGTTGCTGCCATTTCGCCCGCCCTCAGCGTGTCCTAGTTGCGACGTGCCGGTCGTTCGTGCAGCTCAGTTGTCGCCTTTGGTTGGACCCTTGTTGAGCCAGCCAGAGTGGCATGATGATTAAAAGAAAGGTAATCGTAAGCTCGTCGATGCGCATTTT
This sequence comes from Dermacentor andersoni, assembly GCF_023375885.2. Classification (NCBI taxonomy): domain Eukaryota; kingdom Metazoa; phylum Arthropoda; class Arachnida; order Ixodida; family Ixodidae; genus Dermacentor; species Dermacentor andersoni. The sequence continues at coordinate 7,901 of NW_027315501.1, forward strand.
GTCGCTTTGAAGTGGCTCGCTTCTTCTACTCCCTTGGAGAAGAGTATGAGCCGGGCGGCAGCACTCGGTTACATACGCCGAGCGTGGCGGTCAGCGGGCACACTTAAGTTAAGTAAGGCCCCATATTTCACAGCAATAGCTCGTGTGGATATGCAACGAAGCAAAGCACGAGGAAAATATTGCCCGGCACGGGCCAGTGTGTAACAGCTGAAAGCGAGTTTTCTACAGACAGCAGTTATTTGTTCTCTCCAGTGCAAGCGTTAAATGAGCGAGCCTGAGCTGCATTCTGAGCTGCATTCGCACGGCTTCGTTGGTTTGCGTCGGAGAAACAATAATGTGCCAGTCCTCTTGGCCTACGAGCTGAGCGCCCGTCGTGTCCCTCGTCTAGCCTTGTGGTTGTTGCATGCGCGATGGGCGGCCGTGGACTACCACCGTGCGATTCACAATTGCGTAACTCTTTTGAGCGACGCAAATGAATGGAAAGGTGAGGAGATTAGCTAGGTAGCTGTCGCTAGAACCGGGCTCACTGCGTTGTATTCAAGTGGACGAGGGTGCGCGCGGTAGACACCGAGGGGCGTGCTGTTTTCATTGGTGCTGTTGTCTGTAATACTCGTGCACAGGGGGATTTCTTATGCGCGCGCTATAGGTGATAAGCAGTTGGTTCGAGGTCAATGTGGTTCTTGCAAGCCAATGCACCCCCGAGTCGCCCAAAACAAGAGGAAAATAAAATACAGGAGCAGAGCGGTGAAGTGTGCTTGCCTAGACAGAAATATGCTTTCACAGTGCAGGCTCATTTTCTCTCGTTATTTGTATACGACTCGCTCTTTCGTCATGCGTGCGCGTAGGTGATGCTGGGCGACCTTGTTCGCGCCATATACTTAGATCGGTAAGGAAGCGGGCGCTGGACATGCGCTGCGTTTAAAGAAAACAAACTTTTTCGAGCAACGTATTTGTGCATGCCAAGCGGGAGACGAGCGGCCGCCCGCTTGGCGATTTGAGCGGTGCATCGCGTATTTGTCGAACTCTTCGCCGCCAGATGGAGCCTCCTGTCCTACGTGTGAACATTTGTCCTTTTGGCAGTTTGTGCCACGCGTATTTATGCGCTGTAAGGCGGTTGCGTAATGTCATTGCGTGGAAGCGCCAAAGTGCACAAGACTACCTCTTGCCGCTGCATCCCTGGAAAATCGTAAATGTGAAAGCTGCTGTACAGAAAGATTCCGAATTTGAACCGGCTGCTCCCTCACTCATGTCGCATGTATTGGCACGCGAAGGTAAGAGAAACTGACACGCGCCGGCCGTCGCCATCGCACGGATTTCGCATTCGTGTTGCGTTTAATGAAAGCCAAGCTCGCGCCAATTATTTTACATTTCTCCCACGAAGCCGCCGGGAAATGTGTGCGCCTATGGCCTTGACGTATAGCAAAGCGAGATGATGGCTCAACAGGTAAACAAATGGGGAAGGAGCAGCCGGAGAAAATGTACGGGCCGCTTACTTTGAAGAAACTCGGCACTTTTGGTTATTTCTTTTCTCTTGTTTATGTATGGATTGCTACTGTGAACTCACTGGCATGTGCGTGCAAAGGGAATAGCCGAGGACGAAGCAAGGCGTACACAGTGCGCAATGAGGTCATACGGGTCGTGCGTGTAGCTCGGAGGTGAACTCCAAGTAATGCATCGGAACACACCCAAGAGAAAACAACGGGTTGTCACGAGAGAACTAATGCAGCCATGTAAACGAAGCTTGTTGCATGTGAGAAAAACGTGTGGTGGTGCGGTGACGTTTCTTTTTTTCCTTCCATAATGCACGAGTACTGGCAGGTTAAGAAGTACAAAGTTTCATATCTCAACAATACAAATCGGTACCGCGATCGTGTGAATTGCACACAACAACTAACGCAAGTTCTGTCTAAAAATTTTCATCCCATCGAAAACGCCTCTCATGTCTATGAAGGTATTGTAAAAGTCATACTCACGCATGAATGGTATATCTTATCGAGGCGTATAAATTGTGTTCCCTTTATACATATCGCCTTGTGCAATTAACAGAATTTCCAAATCCGGTTCCATTGCTGCGCGACGGAGCTTTAAAGCGCACACTTGAACTGCTCTTTTTTTTTTTTTTCCTCTCTTCCATTTCACAGTTTTCCACAATCACTGAGAATAATTAAAAAAATGAGGAAGAGCTCGGCATCAGTTGAAAATTGCGCTGTTGCAGGCGCGCGATTTGAACGTTTTCTTTTACACGCAATTAGGCGCACCAAATTCGGTGCGTTAGTTGGCGAGGAAATAGATTTCTGCCGGCGGCTGCCGAGCTGGAGCTTCGCTATAACATGACAACAACGCCGTCGATCCTGTGGCGAAGTTGCGTGCGGGAATGCAATCGAAAAAGCTAGCTGACGAAATGTACGCTCTGTATAGAGCAAAGTGTTGCGTTTGATGATTGTTTGTCAAAACCTTGCAAGTGCGAAAACTGTGTACCGAATACGTGGCACGCGGAAGCCGTGCTTGGGGTCGCGCCTGCGAAGCGTTGGTTGATGCTCCTAACGTGTCTCCTAACGCGCGTTCAACACCTGTCAATATTGTATTCCAAATTCGCTCTTAGAGCGGAAGTACATCGTTTTCTCTGTAACTCTGAAGTGGTGCTGGTAGACCATACGTAAGTTTGTCGTTAATCTTGCGATGCGAATGCGGGCCTCGCGTTCTTCAATGCGTGGACGGGAAAGTGTGGTACTGGCATGTCTGCATATGCGAGAGGGTTTGCTGCCGAGTGCGGCCACACCACGATGTAGTTGCCCCTCGAGAAGGCACCGTGGCGCGCACTTGTAGTTCGTGAAACGAGCAGCAGCATGATCAAAGCAATGCAGTGAACAAGCAATAATGTAGCCTAAACATGCACACCCATCTCCGTCGCGCGCAGATCGCGATAACAGCTCCCATGGCGTTGGGCGTGGAGCGCTAACCACTGTCGAGATTAGTGGTGTGGTCTCACACTCGGCACTGGCAATTCACGACGCGCGGCGGTATAAGCGAGATTGTGGTGTTGGCTGAAACGAAAGAGAACAGCGCAGCATGCTGTCGTGTTTAAACTCAATTAAACCGCCTGCGAATGTGCTTTCCTTAGCCGCGAACAAGGCGCCCGCGCGAAAACGTGCCTCCTCCAGCATCCTGGCGAACGGCGGCGGCGGCGTGCGCCGCACCGCCTGAGACGGCTGCGCTGGCGCTGGCCAATCGGCGGGTGAGTTGGAGAGGAGAAGAGTAGTGCGGCGAAGCACGACGCGCGCGGCGCAGGGGTCATTTTCACTCCGGCAGTCGACGACTTCGGACGCTCGCTCCGTTCGCCATGGCCAGGACCAAGCAAACCGCCCGTAAGAGCACCGGTGGGAAGGCTCCGCGTAAGCAGCTTGCTACCAAGGCTGCTCGCAAGAGTGCACCTGCCACAGGTGGGGTTAAGAAACCGCATCGGTACAGGCCTGGGACCGTGGCCCTTCGTGAAATTCGCCGCTACCAGAAGTCGACCGAACTTCTCATCCGCAAGCTGCCGTTCCAGCGCTTGGTGAGGGAAATCGCTCAGGATTTCAAGACCGACCTCCGATTCCAGAGTTCGGCTGTGATGGCCCTTCAGGAGGCCAGCGAGGCCTACCTGGTCGGTCTCTTCGAGGACACCAACCTGTGCGCCATCCACGCCAAGCGCGTTACCATCATGCCGAAGGACATCCAGCTGGCCCGGCGCATCCGTGGCGAGCGCGCCTAAGTTCGGTTCGGCCGCTGTCTGCGCCGCAGCCTCGGTCAGGCAAGCAACACAAAACGGTCCTTCTCAGGACCACCTACATGTTTGCTTCGGCCACGGGAGCACGCGAGACCACGTACTCCAACCGTACCCTCTCGGTCTGTCTGTTTTGTTGTTATTTTTTATTATCAATATTTTTTCTCTGTGTGTGTGTCTGTGGTGAGCTGCCGGTGCGAGGTGGTGCCTCGTTTCGGATGCATATGGTAAGTATTGCGCGCGCTCGAGCAAGACGAGAGAGAGGAAAAAAAAAAAGAAACAAAATGCGCGTTCGTTGCAAAACGGTTCGCGCATTCATGCGAAGAAGCCGCGCACGAAGACGAAATTAATGCGGCCGATGTTGCGTGCAAGCTTTTGTGTATTGGTATGCCATGCATGCGTTTGTTCACGTTCCTCATGCATACCTGCCTGGCTCATAAGTGCATGCTGGTTGCGGATATGGGCCATTTTTTGTTTGTTTTCAAGGGCCCGATCGCCTATCACATTCCACTACGCGAATCGTACGCTACTTGCAGTGAGGCTCGTCCCTGTGCGCCCCCGGACACCCTGAAGCTCGCTTTCTATCTACATTCGTGCACTGACATGCCAGCTAGCTAGCAGCAGCGTCAGTTCAACAGGCACGGTTGCGCTAATTCAAACAGAGGGAAACGGGCGCAGAGAACGGGATTGCCAAGCAAAACCCTGCCGTCACACGCATTTCGGTGGTCCTGACAAGGACCGTTGGGTTGTGCGACGAGCGCGACTGTAGTCCGGCGGCTGGGAGCTGCTCGCTTACGCCTTCTTCTCGGTCTTCTTTGGGAGAAGCACAGCTTGGATGTTGGGCAAGACGCCGCCCTGCGCGATCGTCACGCCGGAGAGCAGCTTGTTCAGCTCCTCGTCGTTGCGGATGGCGAGCTGCAGGTGGCGGGGGATGATCCTGGTCTTCTTGTTGTCACGAGCCGCGTTGCCAGCGAGCTCGAGCACTTCGGCAGCCAGGTACTCGAGGACGGCCGCGAGGTAGACGGGAGCGCCCGCTCCGACGCGCTCGGCGTAGTTTCCCTTGCGCAGGAGACGGTGGATACGGCCCACGGGGAACTGGAGACCCGCGCGGCTGGAACGCGTCTTGCTCTTGCCCTTCGCCTTGCCGCCTTTGCCGCGTCCGGACATGCTGGTGCTGCTGATGCGTAGAGTGAGACAGAGAAACGCACGACTGACGCAGTCGCGATCTGTGAGCGATTTGAGCCGTGCTCGTAGTGCCTTCGCCGCTGTCGCCGCCGCCGGTCCCAAAGGAAAGCGCGAGGGAAAGGGAGAGAGGCCGCGCGGACCAATGGCGCGCGCGGATATGCGAGGTCGCGTGAACACCACCCTCCCGCGATAAAAACGGGGCGCGCGCGACCGGTCGCGCGTATTTCGATCTCGTTTGCTCGGCTACTCACAACGATGCGATGCCTCCCCAGCCCAGCGGTAAGGCCGTGAAGAAGGCCGGCAAGGCGCAGAAGAACGTGCGCGCCACCGACAAGAAGAAGAAGAAGCGCCGCAGGAAGGAGAGCTTCTCCATCTATATCTACAAGGTGCTGAAGCAGGTGCACCCGGACACTGGAGTCTCCAGCAAGGCCATGTCTATCATGAACAGCTTCGTGAACGACATCTTCGAGCGTATCGCCGCGGAGTCGTCCCGTCTGGCTCACTACAACAAGCGCTCGACCATCACGAGCCGGGAGATCCAGACTGCCGTGCGTCTGCTGTTGCCCGGCGAGCTGGCCAAACACGCCGTGTCCGAGGGCACCAAAGCCGTCACCAAGTACACCAGCTCCAAGTAGGCGACCGAGCGCTCGTCCGCCCAGCCCACACCCAACGGCTCTTCTCAGAGCCACCCAAAGTGTCTGCATTGGCATTGGGATGTAGTGAGAATCTCGACGATTCCGTCCGTTCCCTCTGTTCGACGCTTCCTCGTTTAGAAAAAAAAACCCGACGCGCGCTGTCGGACAACGCGTTCTCATTGCGACAGCGCGTGTGCTAAAAGTTTCGTAGCAGAAACGCACAGAACGCCAGGCGCTCAGCACAACAACACAAACAAAGCGAGTATAGGGCGCGTGAGCCGACTCCGCGCGAGCGGCCACGTTCGCCTGCACTAATTGCCACGGCGCGTGTTTCGCACACCTAGGCTGATGAGGCGGTCGTTGCTGCACATTTACTTAATTCTGATGTAGCGTAAGTTTTAAAAGCAGGCAGCCCTCGTCCGTTTTTTCACATTTTATTTCTTATTTTCGGTCGACGCGCATTTGCGGGTCCCGAGGTGTGCCTCTATGGCTGCTAGAACTAATGTCGTCGGTCGCTGCGTGTGCTAGAATGCCCACTCGGCGGCCGCCCGCACGTATAGAGCAGTGCTCCGGACTGAAATTTAGAGCCGCGTGCTGTCAGCGCCGCATCGCTGTAGCAGTGGCTGGCGAGCGGAAATGCGTTAGCACGTTCACGAAGCAGCAGCGCGTAAGGGAAATTTTACGCTGTTATTACAAATGTAGTGGTAATTTGAAGTGGAAAAAGGAGAGATGCGCGCGGCTCTCCGCATACTGCATAGCGGTTGCGCGCGCGTCCTGCGTAGCTGCCTTCGTACGGGCTGGGCGCGATGGGAGAGGGAGGAGGTCGGAGCGCCGCCAGCACTGCCCTCGCTCTCTTCCGTCCCCTAGAATGCTGAATTTGGCTCGCGCGCGCGTCTTAGGCTGATTTCGCTGACGCTATCTGCGAGGCTACGTAAGCTATCGCGACGAAATTTGACGGTCGTGTGGGCACCAGTCAGCGGTGCCTGCGTGCGAAATTTGAAACGCCTGAGGCGAGCGGAGCATGAGCGCGCCCTGTTTTGCGACTAGTGATCAAGCGAACCGTGTTGGCGTGGCTGAGTTTGAAGTTGTGCGCGCGGTGTGCTTTGCGGCAATGACCAGGGTGCACTTGCAAGCGTAGCCGAGCTAACGGTGAATAGAACGAGTAATCACAATTATGAGAACACAATAAACTTGTTCCTGGGGCGCGACACGAGCAGTGAGTGCGTGCAACATACCACAATAACATTGTTGACACGTTTGTTTTTCCCTTGGCGAGTTGAGCAAAATAAGAAGGGAGGCTGGTTGAACATCAGCCTACGTTGCAGTGTGGAATGCCCAAAAAGAGACAACATAAGAAAAACAAAAGTAAACTCTGCGATTGTGTTGCGAGGCCACTTGTCTTGAACTCAGTGCGTGGCCTAAGCAGGGCTCAGTGCAGCAACCAGCGACTCACTCGCGAAGAGAGGCCGCGCTGCCCGGGAGCCAATCGGCGCGCGTTCATCCTCCTCGCCCTCTTTTTTGCGGCGCGGCTTCGTCGCTCAGTCGCGGCGCAAGGACGCGGCATTCGCTTTCCTGACTCGCTCCGAAGCAGCAGCAACAGCCGAGATGTCTGGACGTGGCAAGGGCGGCAAGGGGCTCGGCAAGGGTGGCGCGAAGCGTCATCGTAAGGTGTTGCGTGACAACATCCAAGGCATCACCAAGCCTGCCATCCGTCGCCTCGCTCGCCGTGGCGGTGTCAAGCGTATCTCCGGCCTGATCTACGAGGAGACACGCGGTGTGCTCAAGGTGTTCCTCGAGAACGTGATTCGGGACGCCGTCACCTACACTGAGCACGCCAAGCGCAAGACCGTGACCGCCATGGACGTTGTGTATGCCCTCAAGCGTCAGGGCCGCACCCTCTACGGTTTCGGAGGCTAAGCAGCGCGCGTGCGCGACGTCGTCTGCAAGCAGCGCATCAGCTCCTCTGAAGAACCCAACAGCCCTCTTCAGGGCTACCCACTTGGTGCTTCGGCAGTGATGCGCAGGATTTGCGATCTCCTGCTCCGTTAACCCTCTTTTGCACGCCATTATCTCGCGTTCGGCCGTACGAGACACGCGCGGTGAACTTGGTCAGGTGAGCGAGCGCAACCGCGTGTATTCATAAGGCGTGGTAGCATAGTTTTTCGCCCTCGCAAGGCGAGCTCTGCTCGATTGCATTTGCGCTCGCCACTGCGTGTTGTGTTGCTGCCATTTCGCCCGCCCTCAGCGTGTCCTAGTTGCGACGTGCCGGTCGTTCGTGCAGCTCAGTTGTCGCCTTTGGTTGGACCCTTGTTGAGCCAGCCAGAGTGGCATGATGATTAAAAGAAAGGTAATCGTAAGCTCGTCGATGCGCATTTTGTCGCTTTGAAGTGGCTCGCTTCTTCTACTCCCTTGGAGAAGAGTATGAGCCGGGCGGCAGCACTCGGTTACATACGCCGAGCGTGGCGGTCAGCGGGCACACTTAAGTTAAGTAAGGCCCCATATTTCACAGCAATAGCTCGTGTGGATATGCAACGAAGCAAAGCACGAGGAAAATATTGCCCGGCACGGGCCAGTGTGTAACAGCTGAAAGCGAGTTTTCTACAGACAGCAGTTATTTGTTCTCTCCAGTGCAAGCGTTAAATGAGCGAGCCTGAGCTGCATTCTGAGCTGCATTCGCACGGCTTCGTTGGTTTGCGTCGGAGAAACAATAATGTGCCAGTCCTCTTGGCCTACGAGCTGAGCGCCCGTCGTGTCCCTCGTCTAGCCTTGTGGTTGTTGCATGCGCGATGGGCGGCCGTGGACTACCACCGTGCGATTCACAATTGCGTAACTCTTTTGAGCGACGCAAATGAATGGAAAGGTGAGGAGATTAGCTAGGTAGCTGTCGCTAGAACCGGGCTCACTGCGTTGTATTCAAGTGGACGAGGGTGCGCGCGGTAGACACCGAGGGGCGTGCTGTTTTCATTGGTGCTGTTGTCTGTAATACTCGTGCACAGGGGGATTTCTTATGCGCGCGCTATAGGTGATAAGCAGTTGGTTCGAGGTCAATGTGGTTCTTGCAAGCCAATGCACCCCCGAGTCGCCCAAAACAAGAGGAAAATAAAATACAGGAGCAGAGCGGTGAAGTGTGCTTGCCTAGACAGAAATATGCTTTCACAGTGCAGGCTCATTTTCTCTCGTTATTTGTATACGACTCGCTCTTTCGTCATGCGTGCGCGTAGGTGATGCTGGGCGACCTTGTTCGCGCCATATACTTAGATCGGTAAGGAAGCGGGCGCTGGACATGCGCTGCGTTTAAAGAAAACAAACTTTTTCGAGCAACGTATTTGTGCATGCCAAGCGGGAGACGAGCGGCCGCCCGCTTGGCGATTTGAGCGGTGCATCGCGTATTTGTCGAACTCTTCGCCGCCAGATGGAGCCTCCTGTCCTACGTGTGAACATTTGTCCTTTTGGCAGTTTGTGCCACGCGTATTTATGCGCTGTAAGGCGGTTGCGTAATGTCATTGCGTGGAAGCGCCAAAGTGCACAAGACTACCTCTTGCCGCTGCATCCCTGGAAAATCGTAAATGTGAAAGCTGCTGTACAGAAAGATTCCGAATTTGAACCGGCTGCTCCCTCACTCATGTCGCATGTATTGGCACGCGAAGGTAAGAGAAACTGACACGCGCCGGCCGTCGCCATCGCACGGATTTCGCATTCGTGTTGCGTTTAATGAAAGCCAAGCTCGCGCCAATTATTTTACATTTCTCCCACGAAGCCGCCGGGAAATGTGTGCGCCTATGGCCTTGACGTATAGCAAAGCGAGATGATGGCTCAACAGGTAAACAAATGGGGAAGGAGCAGCCGGAGAAAATGTACGGGCCGCTTACTTTGAAGAAACTCGGCACTTTTGGTTATTTCTTTTCTCTTGTTTATGTATGGATTGCTACTGTGAACTCACTGGCATGTGCGTGCAAAGGGAATAGCCGAGGACGAAGCAAGGCGTACACAGTGCGCAATGAGGTCATACGGGTCGTGCGTGTAGCTCGGAGGTGAACTCCAAGTAATGCATCGGAACACACCCAAGAGAAAACAACGGGTTGTCACGAGAGAACTAATGCAGCCATGTAAACGAAGCTTGTTGCATGTGAGAAAAACGTGTGGTGGTGCGGTGACGTTTCTTTTTTTCCTTCCATAATGCACGAGTACTGGCAGGTTAAGAAGTACAAAGTTTCATATCTCAACAATACAAATCGGTACCGCGATCGTGTGAATTGCACACAACAACTAACGCAAGTTCTGTCTAAAAATTTTCATCCCATCGAAAACGCCTCTCATGTCTATGAAGGTATTGTAAAAGTCATACTCACGCATGAATGGTATATCTTATCGAGGCGTATAAATTGTGTTCCCTTTATACATATCGCCTTGTGCAATTAACAGAATTTCCAAATCCGGTTCCATTGCTGCGCGACGGAGCTTTAAAGCGCACACTTGAACTGCTCTTTTTTTTTTTTTCCTCTCTTCCATTTCACAGTTTTCCACAATCACTGAGAATAATTAAAAAAATGAGGAAGAGCTCGGCATCAGTTGAAAATTGCGCTGTTGCAGGCGCGCGATTTGAACGTTTTCTTTTACACGCAATTAGGCGCACCAAATTCGGTGCGTTAGTTGGCGAGGAAATAGATTTCTGCCGGCGGCTGCCGAGCTGGAGCTTCGCTATAACATGACAACAACGCCGTCGATCCTGTGGCGAAGTTGCGTGCGGGAATGCAATCGAAAAAGCTAGCTGACGAAATGTACGCTCTGTATAGAGCAAAGTGTTGCGTTTGATGATTGTTTGTCAAAACCTTGCAAGTGCGAAAACTGTGTACCGAATACGTGGCACGCGGAAGCCGTGCTTGGGGTCGCGCCTGCGAAGCGTTGGTTGATGCTCCTAACGTGTCTCCTAACGCGCGTTCAACACCTGTCAATATTGTATTCCAAATTCGCTCTTAGAGCGGAAGTACATCGTTTTCTCTGTAACTCTGAAGTGGTGCTGGTAGACCATACGTAAGTTTGTCGTTAATCTTGCGATGCGAATGCGGGCCTCGCGTTCTTCAATGCGTGGACGGGAAAGTGTGGTACTGGCATGTCTGCATATGCGAGAGGGTTTGCTGCCGAGTGCGGCCACACCACGATGTAGTTGCCCCTCGAGAAGGCACCGTGGCGCGCACTTGTAGTTCGTGAAACGAGCAGCAGCATGATCAAAGCAATGCAGTGAACAAGCAATAATGTAGCCTAAACATGCACACCCATCTCCGTCGCGCGCAGATCGCGATAACAGCTCCCATGGCGTTGGGCGTGGAGCGCTAACCACTGTCGAGATTAGTGGTGTGGTCTCACACTCGGCACTGGCAATTCACGACGCGCGGCGGTATAAGCGAGATTGTGGTGTTGGCTGAAACGAAAGAGAACAGCGCAGCATGCTGTCGTGTTTAAACTCAATTAAACCGCCTGCGAATGTGCTTTCCTTAGCCGCGAACAAGGCGCCCGCGCGAAAACGTGCCTCCTCCAGCATCCTGGCGAACGGCGGCGGCGGCGTGCGCCGCACCGCCTGAGACGGCTGCGCTGGCGCTGGCCAATCGGCGGGTGAGTTGGAGAGGAGAAGAGTAGTGCGGCGAAGCACGACGCGCGCGGCGCAGGGGTCATTTTCACTCCGGCAGTCGACGACTTCGGACGCTCGCTCCGTTCGCCATGGCCAGGACCAAGCAAACCGCCCGTAAGAGCACCGGTGGGAAGGCTCCGCGTAAGCAGCTTGCTACCAAGGCTGCTCGCAAGAGTGCACCTGCCACAGGTGGGGTTAAGAAACCGCATCGGTACAGGCCTGGGACCGTGGCCCTTCGTGAAATTCGCCGCTACCAGAAGTCGACCGAACTTCTCATCCGCAAGCTGCCGTTCCAGCGCTTGGTGAGGGAAATCGCTCAGGATTTCAAGACCGACCTCCGATTCCAGAGTTCGGCTGTGATGGCCCTTCAGGAGGCCAGCGAGGCCTACCTGGTCGGTCTCTTCGAGGACACCAACCTGTGCGCCATCCACGCCAAGCGCGTTACCATCATGCCGAAGGACATCCAGCTGGCCCGGCGCATCCGTGGCGAGCGCGCCTAAGTTCGGTTCGGCCGCTGTCTGCGCCGCAGCCTCGGTCAGGCAAGCAACACAAAACGGTCCTTCTCAGGACCACCTACATGTTTGCTTCGGCCACGGGAGCACGCGAGACCACGTACTCCAACCGTACCCTCTCGGTCTGTCTGTTTTGTTGTTATTTTTTATTATCAATATTTTTTCTCTGTGTGTGTGTCTGTGGTGAGCTGCCGGTGCGAGGTGGTGCCTCGTTTCGGATGCATATGGTAAGTATTGCGCGCGCTCGAGCAAGACGAGAGAGAGGAAAAAAAAAAAGAAACAAAATGCGCGTTCGTTGCAAAACGGTTCGCGCATTCATGCGAAGAAGCCGCGCACGAAGACGAAATTAATGCGGCCGATGTTGCGTGCAAGCTTTTGTGTATTGGTATGCCATGCATGCGTTTGTTCACGTTCCTCATGCATACCTGCCTGGCTCATAAGTGCATGCTGGTTGCGGATATGGGCCATTTTTTGTTTGTTTTCAAGGGCCCGATCGCCTATCACATTCCACTACGCGAATCGTACGCTACTTGCAGTGAGGCTCGTCCCTGTGCGCCCCCGGACACCCTGAAGCTCGCTTTCTATCTACATTCGTGCACTGACATGCCAGCTAGCTAGCAGCAGCGTCAGTTCAACAGGCACGGTTGCGCTAATTCAAACAGAGGGAAACGGGCGCAGAGAACGGGATTGCCAAGCAAAACCCTGCCGTCACACGCATTTCGGTGGTCCTGACAAGGACCGTTGGGTTGTGCGACGAGCGCGACTGTAGTCCGGCGGCTGGGAGCTGCTCGCTTACGCCTTCTTCTCGGTCTTCTTTGGGAGAAGCACAGCTTGGATGTTGGGCAAGACGCCGCCCTGCGCGATCGTCACGCCGGAGAGCAGCTTGTTCAGCTCCTCGTCGTTGCGGATGGCGAGCTGCAGGTGGCGGGGGATGATCCTGGTCTTCTTGTTGTCACGAGCCGCGTTGCCAGCGAGCTCGAGCACTTCGGCAGCCAGGTACTCGAGGACGGCCGCGAGGTAGACGGGAGCGCCCGCTCCGACGCGCTCGGCGTAGTTTCCCTTGCGCAGGAGACGGTGGATACGGCCCACGGGGAACTGGAGACCCGCGCGGCTGGAACGCGTCTTGCTCTTGCCCTTCGCCTTGCCGCCTTTGCCGCGTCCGGACATGCTGGTGCTGCTGATGCGTAGAGTGAGACAGAGAAACGCACGACTGACGCAGTCGCGATCTGTGAGCGATTTGAGCCGTGCTCGTAGTGCCTTCGCCGCTGTCGCCGCCGCCGGTCCCAAAGGAAAGCGCGAGGGAAAGGGAGAGAGGCCGCGCGGACCAATGGCGCGCGCGGATATGCGAGGTCGCGTGAACACCACCCTCCCGCGATAAAAACGGGGCGCGCGCGACCGGTCGCGCGTATTTCGATCTCGTTTGCTCGGCTACTCACAACGGTGCGATGCCTCCCCAGCCCAGCGGTAAGGCCGTGAAGAAGGCCGGCAAGGCGCAGAAGAACGTGCGCGCCACCGACAAGAAGAAGAAGAAGCGCCGCAGGAAGGAGAGCTTCTCCATCTATATCTACAAGGTGCTGAAGCAGGTGCACCCGGACACTGGAGTCTCCAGCAAGGCCATGTCTATCATGAACAGCTTCGTGAACGACATCTTCGAGCGTATCGCCGCGGAGTCGTCCCGTCTGGCTCACTACAACAAGCGCTCGACCATCACGAGCCGGGAGATCCAGACTGCCGTGCGTCTGCTGTTGCCCGGCGAGCTGGCCAAACACGCCGTGTCCGAGGGCACCAAAGCCGTCACCAAGTACACCAGCTCCAAGTAGGCGACCGAGCGCTCGTCCGCCCAGCCCACACCCAACGGCTCTTCTCAGAGCCACCCAAAGTGTCTGCATTGGCATTGGGATGTAGTGAGAATCTCGACGATTCCGTCCGTTCCCTCTGTTCGACGCTTCCTCGTTTAGAAAAAAAAACCCGACGCGCGCTGTCGGACAACGCGTTCTCATTGCGACAGCGCGTGTGCTAAAAGTTTCGTAGCAGAAACGCACAGAACGCCAGGCGCTCAGCACAACAACACAAACAAAGCGAGTATAGGGCGCGTGAGCCGACTCCGCGCGAGCGGCCACGTTCGCCTGCACTAATTGCCACGGCGCGTGTTTCGCACACCTAGGCTGATGAGGCGGTCGTTGCTGCACATTTACTTAATTCTGATGTAGCGTAAGTTTTAAAAGCAGGCAGCCCTCGTCCGTTTTTTCACATTTTATTTCTTATTTTCGGTCGACGCGCATTTGCGGGTCCCGAGGATCTGTCTCGCGTGTGT
>NW_027315502.1:0-5000 GCF_023375885.2 Dermacentor andersoni
CACACGCGAGACAGATGCGTTAGCTCGCGCCATCTACCTTTCTTTCTGTATTGCAAAGTCCGCAGGTTTTCCTAGTTCCGTACACAGATGGCGCTAATGCGTTTTGGCGCCAGGTTCGAACGACCTCGCTGTACTCGTGTTTCCCATTTGAATGTTTCAAAGGGGTTTGCGACAGGGGGTGGTTCTTGTGCAAGGCTGAGCTTTCCAGCTGCGTTTAAGCTATGCTAGCATGTGTGCGTATTATATATATATATATATATATAAATACACAAACACACACACACACACACACCCACACCATGCATATATACATACACACACACGGTAATGGTAAAGATGATGAGGTAGCACTTTTTTTTTTTTTTTTACAATGCCTGTGTTTCAGATGGCGATCTTTCTCCCCTCTATGTTTCCGGTGGGAAGGAGTGTGCAGCGTTTTCTATATTTATTTTGTCATTCACTTCTATGTTGCTCGTCTTCGTACATGGGGCATGCTACCTAATTCTACCGGTCGAATCGACACGTTGCGATCCGTCCGGCCTGTGCCGTATCAAAATTTTCAGTGGGCCTTGCGTAAATAAAAAGAAATGAAGGAAATGCGCGTAGTATATTACAATTGCACACGGGCTTGAAACGAAGCCCCTCAAGGAAGGTCACCTTGAGCGGTCGCATTCAGACGGAAGTAAGCATTCCCTGGCGCGTTTTTTTCCGCTCGCCTGTTCCGTTTTCTACGAGGTTGCCTTGGTTGGTTTCGCGTTACAAGCAAGCTTGCACTCGGGTCTCGTTTCTACGCGACAGCGTTTCGTTAACAGCGAAAGACTGAGGCGTTGCGAGTTCATCCGTGAGATAGGGGAGCGTTGAGTCTGTACACAGGCTGAATTTATAATATTGCCCACGCTGTTGCTGAGGTTACCCATGTCGGCAGGGCGCCCACAAGGCAGTAGTACAATGAAGTGAAGTGAAGGACATCGCTTCTCGGCCTTTTGGCTAAGATCAAAGTGTAGTATCTGTTCTTATCAGCTTAATATCTGATACGGGTTCTATATGGACCCACGATATTAAACCTATTTTTGGAAGTTGGCGGAGTGCTTGAAGCCTGCTTCACCTCCGCCGCAGGTCGGGCCCGGTATTGCACTACCTCCGGGATCGGCCCCGCTCACTTAGGTGAGACTTCATTCAATCAAAATGAAGAGCACAAGCTCAACGCGAGCAGTGACTTGACACGCACCATTCTATACTACACGCAACGATGCCGGTTCGCGGACCACGAGAGTAATTAAACTGCCACTCCATCTGTGTGTAGCGTCGCACTTGTTGCGTCGCAAATGGGACAGCCGCTCCAGCAAATTCTAGTTATGGGCTTCGAGAAAAATTAATGAAAGCAAAAGAAAGAACCAGAATTCCTATTTGTCCGATGTCTCTGAATGATTGTCTCCTGTAAAGAGCCACTTGGGGGGATGGGGGGTAGGATTAGCCGTGGGGTTCGCAATCAATATGAATCCCACTCAAAGCCAACACTGGATTTTGGAGTTCACTATCGCTTGGATCCGTAAACCACCGCGGCCACGCAAGCTCGCCCTGCCGCCGAAATCCGCTGCCCAAGTGGAAGAAAAGTTCCCTATGAAAGAAAAATAGAGTGCCCGATTTCTGCAACTACTGTGCAGCCTTTGTGTACACATTTTCGCAGCAGTGGGGACCGAGCGCCTCGAAAACAAACTTGTCGTATGCCCAAATGTGGCGAAATATATTCAAGGGTTAAAAGGTGCCTCATCTTTCTAACCTGTATGTTACGAAGACCTGTTGCTACCTTTTCATCATGAACATCATCATCATCATCATCCTGGCTACGCCCACTGCAGGGCAAAGGCATCTGCCATGATCCTCCAAGTACCCCGGTCAGGTGCCGATTGTCGCCATGTAGTCCCTAATCTAATCTGCCCTCCTAACTTTCTGCCACCCCCTGCTACGCTTCCCTCTCTTGGAATTCAGTCTGTAACCCTTAATGGCCACCGTTATCTTCCCCCCAGATTGCATGCCCCTGCGCATGCCCATTTGTTTTTCCTGGTTTAAACTTTGGTTGTCATAACGAGCGTTTCTTCTCGCACACCCCAATCTGCTCTATTCGATCCCCCCGTGACGCCACACCCATCATCCTTCTTTCCAGAGCCCGTTGCGTCGCCCTCAGTTACCCTTCGGTAATCCTCAAAGCTTTTTGTTGGGGCACTCGTGGCATCTTTCTCGTTTAATGAAGTCAAATTTTTTTCAGTTTTGGGGGAAAACTCAATGAGCTAGGCGCGATTGTGTCCCTGGCGCCGCTCTCAACAAGATGGCGGCGCCCATGCTTTTTGCCTGCAGGTTCGGCCCTACGCAGAACACGCCTGCCGGGCAGTGTAGCCACGTTGAAGGGGCAAAGCGTAGTGCAGTGAAGCGCTTGCTCGGGCGAAAAACCGCAAATATGAGCCAAACAGGAATTTCCATTATTGGAAATTCCAGTTCAGTTTGCGCATTGCGTTCGCCTAAGGTAAAGAACACAAATGCGAGTGCCACAGCAGTCAAGTCAAAGCTTAGGATTGCGTATCATTTTTTTTTTTTTTTTCTTTTCGTGCCTTTTACTCCTGGCCTGCGTGGCCCTAGCGCGCATGCACACGAAAGTAATGAAATGCTGAAAACACGAAATAATGCGGTGCGGCTGTATCATATCTATTTTGTGCGCTTTGTTCTTTGTGGACTACAGCGGTGTGCGTCATGAGAAAGTTTCGGTGCCCTTCTTGGGTGACCAGTGAAGCTATATTTAAAACCACATTGATTTGTACGGTTATTGCTACAAACTGCGTGTGGGTGTTTTTCTTTTTCGCTGCCAACGATGGGTTATCGCAACCGCGATCGGTTCTGCTGCTACGCTAGACGCGTGCTTGCCAACGGTTGGCTCTATACGCGGACCCGCGACGCGTGGTCGGCACATTCAAGCAGTCAATTGCAAACCGTTCCAAGAAAAAGGATGTACTCCACTTGCCACCTAGTTCGACGATTGTACTTTCTGACCCTCGAGGAAGCGCCGCCTTCCCACGTTTTCTATAATACGATAAGATTCAGAGCGACCGCGACCACTTGTCTTTGTCAATATCTCGGAAACGCTTTCTTTGTTTCTTTTTTTTTTTTTAAATCCAGATACTCAGACGCGCCCGTGTTCACGCGCACTTGTTCTCTCCGATAAGCAGGGAAGCTCGGTTGGGTGGTGTCGGGCCTTGCGCATGCGCTGCTGAGCTCGTCGCTTCGCCGGCCGGTCGATGCTGGCGCGGTACTGGTAATGAACTTCGACGTGCATGGTGAAACGTCACTTTGTATTGCCACTGTAGACTAGCAATGCAATGTGTTTGCGAGCGATTGGATAAATGAGAAAGCGTGCACTGTCTACAGTTCATGCCCCTCTAGAGTAGTGGAAATGTTGCTCCAGTGTTAGGTTTGTAATTTGCGCCTACGAACATGAACTAAACAAAGAAAATGGTCTGCAGCCGCCTTCGCTTCATAAAATTCCCGTACGAAGAAATTTCCGTGCGCGAATGAGAGAGCAAAAGAGAGAAACCATGTTAAGAAGAATGGCTGCCTTTTACGTGATCTCGCGCATGAAACCAGACGATAGATTAATTTTAGCCGTTCATTTTGATTTGCCGAATGTAAACCGAACACTTTCTCCACGCGGTCTTCAGATTTGAATGGCAATCAATCACATCCTTCTTTTTTTTTTTTTTTTCTGTTTCTTTCTATCTGGAACCGAAAGAATTCAGAACGCCATTTCAATCTTAGATTCGATTAGATATCGCGACTGGTATGCTGAAATATCACGCCTATCTGGTGTTAACCTTCTTGATCACGGCAATAAAAAATCGCCAGTTCCCGAACTTTAATCGCGCCGAAGATGAACCGATATGCTGGATTCTTATTGTCATGATTTTATAGAAAGCGCTGGTTCTATGGCTAGCTTTGAGGAAAAGAAAAACATCGTTCAGGAATGTATAACTCTAAACAACTAAAAAAAAAAAATCTGCCGGCAATTGGTACTACAACGAGAGTACTGAGAATACTGGAAAAGATGAAATCCAATCATGCTGAACTGAACTGAGATTATTTCATCAAGACATGCCCCGAAAAACGTGGCCACTTTCAATGATAATTTCAAATGTGATTTCTTTCTTTTTTTTTTTCTTTTTTTTTTTTTTTACGACGGATAATAATTATCTTTCCAATGGCGGATGTGAAAATTTCAGAGCACGTCATTTTCGAAATCCCAAGGCCCCGGACGCTTCTCTCTTCTTTAAGTATTTTGGTGGTGCACACGGAGGAAAATTTCGCGCACGTAATTTATAAACTAGTAGTTGATTTTCTAGAAGAACACAAAGTGCTGACAAACGGCCAACCAGGACACAATTAAATTGGTATTACGCACGGTTTCGAAGCCGCGGTAACAAAAGGGTAACAAAGGGACGTTCATTTCGTGGTGTCGATTTCACGTCTCTCACAATAAAAAAAAAAAAAATAATAATATAAAAACTACTGCATAAAATAGGTTTTCCCAAACTGGATGGTTTCGATCAGCTTTTGAACAGCCCTTCCTTAAATTGAGTTGGCGTTGATTGAGCAGGTGCGGGCCTCTGCTGTTTTGGATTTTTGTAAATGGCATCAGTACTGGACAGTCCGTTCACTTGAGGATCAAAGGAGAAACCCCCCAAAAAAATATCATATCGTGGTGAGAGACGTGGCAGATGAGTACAATTATCGGCAGAAAAAAAAAAAGGAAAACCGCCTCGTACTCAGAAGCCGCTCCTCTCACGTGTGAAGCTTCAAACAAATTGTTTTTCTTGAGACGCTCTATAAAGTTATACACAGCTCCTTAAATGCAGCACCCGCACACAAAGCCAAACGTTCCAAGCTGGAAAGAAAGCATGAAATTCGCGGTGCCCGTTTCCTGTGAAACAACGGGCAACAATACGCCAAGTCCGCTA